>NC_056739.1:540434513-540638909 GCF_019279795.1 Protopterus annectens
AATATCTATTTTTTTCTGTGGAAGAAAAGCTCTTTGAAATGAGGTTTCTAGATGACATCCCAGGAATACAATCCTTTGTGAGGGAGTCAAGAAATACTTTTTGAATGTTCTCTTGGAATACCAGCTTGTGTAAGAGATCTCTCACCCAAGAGAGACACTCCTGAAATTTTGAAAAAGACTCTACAAAGATAAGTAAGTCATCTAAATATGGAAAATGTGGAAACCCTGTAGCCTGAAATGAGCTATAACTGCAGCTTGTGAGCACTCTGAGTGCAGTGGATAGTCTAAAAGGTTAGGCAGAAAACTGACAATGTGAGACAGACAGACAAAACCTTATGAAACACCACACACAGGCAGAAAACAGGATCCATAGTGTTTATTCTTTAGCGACTCGACTTAACCAGTCTTCAAGAAGTATAGAATAAAGTAGCAAAACATTCCCCTTAAATACCCAACCCTAATAAAACAATTAAAAACAGCAATAAACTAATTAAATCAAACAGTTCCAATTAATTTCACAATTAAGGCCATGTAGAAACATAGTATTATACTTCAAAATGAATAGATTCCTTAAATAATAATTTGTTCTTTAACATTTCATCATCTCCTAACTTAACAAAAACTTAATCTAAAATAGTAGCCTGTAGCAGCTTGTAGTCACTTTTGTGATACTGTATAAAATGCACTGCAATGGAACTTTCCACTTTACATTTCTTTATGTCTCTGACATATTCCTGTAATCGATGTTTAAACATTCTTTTAAATTACATGGACAACGTAAAGCATAAATAATACCTGTAGCAGTACATTAAAAATTTCCTAATGCTGTAAAATTCTTATTCCCCAGTTTATAAAATGTTTGTACAAGCAGATCACAAATGTTACATTTCCCACAAGGAAAAGTACCCTTAGGTAACGGGTTATTTATTAAGCCTTCTATAGGGACAATAAAATAAGATTTAATGAGTTTATCTGCTATACTGACACCTTTCTTATAGGAGAAAACAGGACACCCATTCAATAACTTATTTAGCTTCCCATCCCTTAATAAAACTTTCCAATAGTATCTAATTTGTTCTTGTATCTGTTCACTCAAAATATTGTATAGCATAACTATATAAAAATTATTAGGTGACTGAATATTCTTTTGATAATGCATACATCTTATGTCTTTACATTTATCAACATTAGATACATAATTTTCACTGATTTTATCTAAACCATCAAAAATGGTAGGTAATGAATATCCCCTATTCAAAAACATCTGTGAGGTAGAAGTAATAGCTTTTAATAAATCAGCTGTATTATTACAAATTCTACATAAATGTAATAACTCCCCATATGGTAGGGAATTAATTAAATGATTGGGATGAAAACTAGAGCCATGTAGAAGTTGCTCCCCATCATGAAATTTCCTAAACACTGCGGTATGAATTTGACCAGTGTTAGTACCTACCAAATGTACATCTAAAAAATCAACTGTCTGTCCAAATTGTAAGCCATCAAAGGACAAATTAAATTTGTTACATTGTAGATCATTAATAAAGCTCTCAACCTTCTCAATGCTATCTTGGCATACAAAATGAGATTGTCAATGTAACTATAATATTTTTTAACATACTTCTTATAGAATACATGTTGATAAATATACTTATTTTCAAAAAAGGCCATAAATATGTTAGCATAAGTAGGGGCAAAAGTGCCTCCATAGTTGTGCCCTGTAATTGATGGAAAATCTGATTATTGAAAGAGAAGAAGTAATTATTCAAACTGAATTCTATCCATTCGATAATATAATTTGACAATGGACATTCTTCTAACATAGATTGGAAAGCAGTGATGCCATCCCCATGTTTAATATTTGTGTATAGGCTTCTAACATCAAGGGTCACCCAGTACGTACTAGAATTCCAATTAATTAAAGAGATTTTATTGAGAAAATCAAAAGTGTCCTTGATGTAAGAATCCAACTGCTGTACATATGGCAAAAGAAAATCATGTAGAACAATACCAATATTATGTAAGAAATAATTTGTAGCTTCCACTATAGGCCTGCCTGGTGGGTTAACCCCACTCTTGTGTAACTTTGGCAGGCAATAAAAAGTTGCCATAGTAGACTTATCTATGTTCATCTTTTTATTCACATCTTCCTTTATCAAATATCCTAAACATTGACTCTTATCTATCAGTACTGAATATTCTTGAAGTGCCCCATAATAAGTTTGAATGTCAGCAACTTTATAGACATCCATATCATGTAAATGTATGAAACACATTTCAAGATATTGCCTATAGTGTAAAATCACAATTTTATTACCTTTATCTGATGGCTTCACAATCAGATGTTTACTTTGAGCCAATTCTGTTAGCGCTAAACATTCACATTTGGTTAAATTATAACATACCCGAGACTTATACTGACTGAAATCACAGTAAATTTGTTCCAGTGCAAAACGTACCATGGCCATAAAGTTTTTAACACTTTTGTTGTTAAAAGCTGGTATAAAATCACTTCTATATTTAATATTAGATGTATTAATCAAACAATATGCATTAAAACCAGTATCACTCCCAGTTTCAGTAAAAGGCAAGCTATCAGAATTACAAGAAAAACGTTCGTTATCAGACAAACTGTCATTAATATCATTCACATTCTGGTCAAAATGTCATTTTAATTGCAATTTTCATGACAGTCTGAAAAGTTCTTGTTCTATGACATGCCAAGATGGTAGAACAGTGGGCACAAATTTTAAACCCAAATGTAATACCCCTATCTGTTCATTAGTCAAACAACATCCAGATAAATTCACAACCAATGATAGCTCAGATGCAGCAACAGCATTACTGCCATTTACTACATTTATAGTTCTGCTTAAAATGTCCTTCACCTGCTGGCAAAGGTGCTGCATATCCTCTTTTTCGATTGCAATTCCTTTCTTCTTCTCCCTGTTGTTGTCAAAACCGTTGCTGAAATGCCTCTGGCTGTTGAGCTGGTGGTAAAGACAGAAAAGACCTGGAATCATTCTCTGTGTCCGTGGTGAATGATGAACCTTCAGAAGAGGCAAATGACACTGTAGCATTCTTTTTGAAACCTCCCTTCTGATGTGTGGAGGATCCCGTCTTTAAATCTTTACGATTGGTGTTCTAAAGAAAGGCCCTTCCACCATTATAGTCACGGATGTCTCTGTTAATTTTGTTAGTTTTTTGTTGAACAATATCTGACTCTAGCTTCTTTAATTTATCATTTATAGTCACCAACAAATTATCAATTTGCACAGCCCCCACCTTTTGAGTAAGCTCCAAATGAGCCTATTTGATTTCTTCTTTAAGTTTCTTTTGTTTAATACAATCTCATTCAATCAAAATCATCACCCACTCCATCACACATTTATGCGCAGCACTAAGCCAACAATCTCTAAAAACCTTCTCTGTGCTGTCACTAACATCAAATGGTGTGGAGGGTGATTTGAAAGCACAAAGTCCTCTGGGGGAAATATCCAATCTATGTAGCGTTGTAAGCCCAGAATATTAAAATAACATTTAGTCTCTTTGTGCAATAATTGCTCAAGTTTGTCTAACATAGTTTGTGCATCAATGGGAAGAAAGCCAGCCTTAGTACCGCCCACAGATGAAAATGGATTATTCATTCTATAGTCTCTATCTTGAATTAAACGATTCATAAAGCCCGGCATACTTTCTCCCCCAATACCAAAGTTAGAAGCATTATTACACGAAGTACTAGAGCCATCAGAGTTCAACACAGTACCACAAGGAAAAATCTGACCATTATGTACTGAGGGCTGTGCAAGAAAGCTGTTCATAGTACGTTGAGAATTGGACTGTGGACCTGAACCACCAGGTAAAGAATTGTCTTCTCTAAAAATCCAGGGAATGTTAAAAGAAGGATCCGTCGCCATATATGCAAAACCACCAGACAGCAAAACACAAAAGTAGAAATACCACACACAGGCAGGAAATAGGATCCAAAGTGTTTATTCTTTAGTGCCTCGACTTAACCAGTCTTCAAGAAGTATAGAATAAAGTAGCAAAACATTCCCCTTAAATACCCAACCCTAATAAAACAATTAAAAACAATAAACTAATTAAATCAAATAGTTCCAATTAATTTCACAATTAAGGCCATATGGAACCATAGTATTATACTTCAAAATGAATAGAGATTCCTTAAATAATAATTTGTTCTTTAGCATTTCATCATCTCCTAACTTAACAAAAGCTTAATCTAAAATAGTAGCCTGTAGCAGCTTGTAGTCACTTTTGTGATACTGTATAAAATGCACTGCAATGGAACTTTCCATTTTACATTTCTTTATGTCTCTGACATGTTCCTGTAATCGATGTTTAAACATTCTTTTAGTCTCCCCTATGTATATTAAATTACATGGACAACGTAAAGCATAAATAATACCTGTAGTAGTACATGAAACATTTCCTAATGCTGTAAAATTCTTATTCCCCAGTTTATAAAATGTTTGTACAAGCAGATCACAAATGTTACATTTCCCACAAGGAAAAGTACCCTTAGGTTATTTACTAGGCCTTCTATAGGGGCAATAAAATAAGATTTAATGAGTTTATCCGCTATACTGACATTTTTCTTATAGGAGAAAACAGGACACCTATTCAATAACTTATTTAGCTTCCCATCCCTTAATAAAAATTTCCAATAGTATCTAATTTGTTCTTGTATCTGTTCCCTCAAAATATTGTACAGCATAACTATATAAAAATTATTAGGTGACTGAATATTCTTTTGATAATGCATACATCTTATGCCTTTACATTTATCAACATTAGATACATAATTTTCACTGATTTTATCTAAATCTTAAACCTTAAGAAACACTTGAAGTCTGGATAAATGGGGATGTGATGATAAGCATCTTTTAAGTCTAGTGTTACCAGGAAACTTGAAAGAAGAAGAAGAGGTAACAGGTTGTAAAGTCACATCATTTTAAATTTGGGCACAATCGCAAATAGGTTTAGGAAAGAAAGATCCAGAACTGGTCTACAGGGATATTTTTGGCACTAAGAACATCCTCAAGTAAAACCTCTTTCCCACCTGGGAAGGAGGAACTGGTTCTATCACTGTTTAGGACAGCATGTGATAAAGAACAGGAGGAAACAAAAGAGTCTGATCTCCACAATGAGGAATGACCCCTGGAAAGGAGGAATTTCCTCCCACTGCCATCTGTAACCATCCTCTACAGCAGTGGGGTCAAACACTAACCTCAGTATTCAGCAAGCTCTGCACAGTGTGCAGGAATAGTGCAAGAGCTGCTGCACCCAATATGGCCACCGAGCGAGCCAGGAACGAGCTTCCAGCACGTGCATGAGCGCTCCTACACTATTTCTGCACAGACACCACTGCTATATGCTAATTACCTCATTTGCAGGTGAAAACCATGCAAATGAGGTGAAGTAGCAATCCAGGAAGCAGGCAGGCGTCTGTGCAGGAATAGTGTAACCTGCAGAAATGTATCCGGTTACTAACCGAATACATTCCTGCAAATTACAAAATGGAGGCATGACAGCTCGAAAGATAGCATGTATTCAATGGAGTAGGCATGCCAATGGCTAAATATATGGCCATTGGCATGATAAATAGTGGCAAAATTATAAAAAATATCTTTTATTTATTTTTTGGCCGATTTTGGCTGTTTAAGCGTAGGGCAAAGGTACGCAAACGGGATTGGGACGAAAATAAGAAAAAAAGTGGAAAATAAGCTTTTAAACCCAAATCAGAATTTTGCCATGATAGTCAATGGCATGCATAAAACAACAATATCAGGGAGTAGTGGTTGCTAAATGGGAAGGCTGAGTGTGTGTGGTAACTATGAATTAGCATTCTGTTTTATGCAAATGAGGGTATTTATACTGAATCACAGATTTCCTCTCAGTGTTAGTTTTCACCCAACGTGTAGGTGCAGCAATATGACAGCGTAAGTCTAAGAGCTGAATGACTTCATAAGGGAGTGTGTCATGCTTGCTGTAAGCTCATTGGAGCTCAGTGGCTCGTGTTTGCCCTTAGCTAAGCACAGCTAAGGAAGGGGGTGTGTCAGATGTTCCTGAGCACTGTGTACATAGCCTAAATGGGTTTTAAACTAAAAAAACCACAGGAAATAGCAGCTCTGTTCACATCTGAGCACTGGGTATGTGCGGCGTGCCTCTGGGCTTAAACAGGAAGCCAATGGGAAAGGAAAACAGCAGTAGGAAGGCAATCAAGGAGAACTAGCATAGCTGGCAGGTGAAATGCATCAGAATCAGCCAATTACACATGAAACAGCCTAGCACACTACTATAAACTATGCAAACACCTTCCAGTCTATTTTTTCCAACAAACTCTACACCACCGGTGTACACAGATGGGGACATTTTACCTGACAAAACAAACAAAATGTTAGGGGCTGCTGTCACTCTCATACATCAATATGTGCAAGAGCCTGAGAGTGGTGAGGATGAGAATGCTGATGACCAAACCACAGTGAGGAGAAGGAGAAGAGTTTATAGACCCAGGGTAACCTACCAGGGGCTACGTGAGCTGGTAGTGGAGCACTGTAGTGTGGACAGGGACATTCTACAGCAAATTGTTGAGCTGTGCTGGCCACGCCTCACACACAGAACCAACAGAGGGGAATCCATCCCAGTGGATACCAAGGTATGTGTAGGCTTAACAATACTAGCCACAGGTACCTTCCAAAGGCCAGCTGGGGATATCATGGGGATCTCACAGACATCAGCATCCAGGGTACTCCACCAGTTCCTGGATGCCATGTCAGCACATGCCAGTGAGCACATATATTTCCTCAACACCCATGAAGTGTTGACCAGCAAAATGCATCTCTTCTACCAAACATCAGAATACCCTGAGGTAGTGGGTGCTATAGACTGCACGCACCACCTGGAGAGTGGGGTAGGGTCCACATAAACCGCACGGGCTTTCCCTCCATCAACTGCCAGGTTGTGTGCAATGCCCAGGGCATTATCTTGAATGTGTGTACTGGCAGCCCTGGAAGCTATCACGACTCCCACATCTGGCATATGACATAGCTGTACCAGTCATTTACCAGTGGAGACATCCCATATGGCCACCTAGTGAGGGATGCTGGTTACGCACTAGATCCATAGGTAATGACACACATCAGAAATGCACACACATCTGAACAAGAACTCTATAATGAGGCACATGCACAAACCAGAATCATAATAGAGCGTGTGTTTGGGATGCTCAAGTCACGGTTCCGCTGCCTGGACATATCCGGTGGAGTCTTGCAGTACTCTCCAGCTACATGTACACAAATGTTCATAGCATGTGCCGTGCTACACAATATGATCCTGCGGGAACAGCTGCAGCAGAAACAGCATGGGGCAAGGCCAGATAGCCCCTCGCCATTGCCAAGGCCATCACAGGCACAGAGTGACTTGGAGGAGGAACTACCTGAGCCTGCCTGTGTAGGCAGAAGGAGGCATGCCCAGTATGCCCAGGTCTTGGCAAAGAGACAACGCATAGGGCATACACTGACACAGAAGGGACCCAGGGAATAACACCTCTCTCTGACTCGCACATACAGTAAAAGGGATACCATGTATAGGGAGTTTACTATGTGCATCCGACATAGTCAGCCCTCCAGCACCATCCTCAATACTGGCACAGACACAAGGTAAGTCAGTCTTCCTATCAATTGCTGAATGGAGTAGTATGTTCTCATAGTTGTACCTATGGTATGGATGTGAGCATGTAAGGGAATCGGTTGGCTGAATGGGATGGCAGCAGATAGTGGACACCTATATGGGCAGCATGAAATCCATAACAAATACTGCTGTCAACATACTAGGCAGTACTAGACAAGGTGACAAATCCCACTGCAGTACATGTGTTGGCCCAAATGTGTGTCTATAGGACACACACATGCTTGTCAGTGCAGCTCACATACCCACCACCAGCCTCAGCCAGCAGGACAGGTGTAGATGACCATAAAGAAAGGCTGGGCTAATGCCTCCAATTGATGGCAATAGTGAACAGCCCCCCTCCAGACCTACACAGACAGACTACTACAGATCAGGCAGTTGTATGTCAGTTCTGAAGGGTAAGAAGTCTGAAACTGAAATGTAGGTCAATAAATTCTAAGATCTGTACTCTACTGATATGCCTCTAGTCTGCATGATAGGTCAGAATACAAAATGAAATGGAAGCCAACAGAATACCTGAAATACCAGTACAGTCATAGCAAATGTTTAAAGTTGTCAGGTGTGCCCCCCAATCCCATGAAGAAATGCAGTAACATGTAAGTATGAGGTGTAATGGCAGTAGAGCACAGATTACCTGAGCTGGCCCAATCTACAGGATAGATTGTTGCATGTGTACAATATGCAGGGGTCCATGTGTTAGGTTGTCATGTGTTCAATATTGTGTGGAAATGGTTAGCATGTAGGCATGGAGGGTTGTGTCTCGGTTGCCTATGGGCAGTACTGTGGATGACAGGGCCATGTTCTGAGAGCTGCAGTGCCAACCACAATGCTTCTCAGCAATACCCGTGTTAGCAGTCATCCATACTCACTGTCCAGATGTCAATATGTGTCACTGTCTGACAGATGGACATGCCATGAATGTGGGCCCATACATACACACAGTACACAGGTGGAAGTACCCTAGGCAGAGTGCATAAAATGTAACTGTCAACTGCATACAACTTTGGAATTATACAGACAGGTTAGCAGCACATTAGTTGTCTGTGTAGTATGGAATACTAATGTAGTCTGGACAATCATTGGCAGACCACAAAAGGCACAGTTATGAAGTAATGAGAGACTGCCTATGTCCCTGCACAAGGCAGCATAAGGGGAATGTCCTAGGTATATCCATGAGTCAGCTGCAAGTAGCTTCCATATCACACATGCACTCAGCTCACCCCACCATCAGCCACAGGTTTATCACAGGTCATATCCTTGCTGTTGGGACAGTATGACCTCACTTCTGTATGGTAATACCCACAGAATGCAGCATGCTGAAGAGGTGCCTTATGCAGGTGTGTCCCTAGCTGTAAACAGCTCCCTGCATGCATCCGGACCAATGGGTCAATATGTACAGAAAATATTGCCATTAACACCTCAAACACTTACCCTGTCACCCCAGGGTAATCCACTGGCTTGCAGCCTGGGAATGTATGAGTGACAGAATGCACTGGCCTGCCACAGATGGCCTGCCTCACTACCAAATGGCGTACAGACTTCTGTCAAAGGCCCGTGCCTCACCCATACTGCCAATGTATGGTATCTCATGGGGTCCCAAATAATAAACTAACACAGTCAACAGAACACAAATGCAAGGCCATATTGACAAATCCCAGTAGCATGCCACCCAAGTCCTACTGCATGAACTGGGGGCCAATCCATAAATACTGCCAGTATGAAGGGCTAACTATAGGGATATTTCCCAGATACCATTCACATAATGTTAAGAAGAGGATAGAATAACAGATTGAGGGGGGGGTAGATGCATGGATGTCATGGAGTGTGTGAAGTCTGAAACTCTGGTGTATGCCCATATTACCCCTGCCTGCAAACCCTGTAATGGGTGGCTACAAACCTGCTCGTAAACCACAATGTGAAGGGGAACTGACCAGATATATGAGCCCTGCCTCTGGGTAACCTGGGTAAATCTGTACACCTGAGATTTATGGCCACAGCAGAATATGGCCAATCTGTTAAGTCGATAAATGTACAACAAAGGGATCCTCAGCCACCATACTACCAAGGTGCTGGACCATTTACACAGACCCATCAGCAAGTGTCTGCATCTACCCCTCCACAATGGCAGGAGTGTGCAAGAATGTGTAGGCTGCAGACCACAATACTGGACTCAGTTTCATTCATCTTCTTCCCAGTAAATAACTGTGAGCAAATAATTATATCTGTCAGTAGTTGATGACATAATACATCACAATATAAAACAGTACATATGTCTGAATATCTCTGCTAACACCAACCATGTAACACAAGCAGCACAGACAGCAATAGTTACAGTCACCCATTGTGACTCCATATTGTCAACCTATCTACAGATATCCTGCAGAAATAGGTTGCTATGTGTAGGCTGAGAACACCAAAACCTGGACTGGAGTACAACCCTACCTGGAATGGATTCACACACTCAATACAGAAGGTCATATTGGCCATGCTCCTATACTTAGAGAAACAAAGCCCATGTCTGACAACACAGTGGATTATACATATCTGTCATTTGCAGATGTCTGTGCACACACACCAAATTGTACATCATTTATGCTTCACACACACATTGGATAGGAATGCTCACACATATCCAAGGCCAGCACACTATAATATGTCACACAGAGATGTGGGGAAGAGATAGAGACAGACAGTGATAGATAAAAGTCTATTATAAGGCCTGTCCTACCCAATACACATCCAGTTGGCCAATATTGCATGATATGCAGATGTTAATCACTGTAGACATTCCTTTTGATAGCCCTCAGCCCTATAGTGTCTGTGGTGCTTGTGATAACTGTGTACGACAGTAGTAAAAACCAGTATTAATGTAGCATCTGTATACTCAGTTCTGTCAAATGTAAAGTTGTGTGTGACTGAGTGTGTGTGTGTGTGTGTGTGTGTGTGTGTGTGTGTGTGTGTGTGTGTGTGTGTGTGTGTGTGTGTGTGTGTGTGTGTGAGTGTGTGTGTGCGTGTGTGCGTGTGTGTGCGTGTGTGTGTGTGTGTGTGTGTGTATGTTTCCAGAGGAATGATTGATGGCCCATTCATACACACTGCACTTCCCATTGCCCATGTTACCACTCCTACTAATGTCGGTCACCTTGAAATAACCCATTGGCCAAGCTTCAGTTCTATAAGCTTCATGGCACTTGCGATAACTGTGTAATACCGTAGTGTAGTAAACTAGTTAGGTAGGAGTTCTAATTCTGGTCCTGGCAACTGTGAAAATGAGAGTGTGTGAGTCTTTGTTGACACCTGCTTTTGTGGTCATTCACACTTACTGCCCTTCCCTCACTCCTCCTTTGAGCACTGCAGCTGATGTCAGTCACCTTCAAAGATGTCTTTAGACAGCTCTCCAACATATAACTGCCATGGCGCTTGCAATAACTGTGTAGTACCATAGTTTAGCAAACTAGTTAGGTTGAAGTTCTAATCCTAGTCCTGGCAACTGTGAAACTGTGTGTGTGAGAGTGCGTGAGTCTTTGTTGACACCTGCTTTTGTGGTCGTTCACAATTACTGCCCTTCCCTCACTCCTCCTTTGAGCACTGCAGCTGATGTCACTCACCTTCAAAGATGCCTTTGGACAGTTCTCCAATAAATAACCGCCGTGGAGCTTGCGATAACTATGTAACACTGTAGTACCAATATATAGCCACGTAAGGGTTTGAAACTCAGTACTGGCAAGTGTGGGTGTTTGTGTGTGTGCGTGGTCAGTATCCTGGGTGGGTGTTGGTGTGATTGTGTAAATAACAGGATCCACTGCAGTGTGGGTTTTGCTACATTTTTGTATTGAAGACCCATATGTCCCAATGTATTACAAGGCCAACAGTTGTCAAACACCGTAGAGGTTGTTGTACACAATACACAGCCATACATTTATATATAGGCAACCATTATAATACCCAGAGACCTCTCTCTACCCACAGATTATACACAAACATGCTTGGCTCTTTCTTTCTTCCTGTCTTTCTTTCCCTCTGTCTCTCTCTCTCTCACCCTCTCTCTGGTAGATGTGTAAACATGCATCTGTTTTGCATAGGCAGCAGCTTGACTTTGTTAGGTAATGCTCATGATCAGCTGATGGCTTGTGCATGAATTGGAGTCCTCCACTTGCTAATTGCATGTGGAAGACTTGTGGTATCATTCCTATAGCCAATTGCATGGAAACACACCCCTATAAGTAAGCAGTGCAAGTGGGTGTTGGCCCTTCTCCCTCACTGTGAGCAGGACTTCATATGGGTATGTGACAAACAGCATCACAGAGGGTAGTTGGAAATGCCTGTTACAACAAACACTGTGGAGGCAGGCCATAAAACTGGAGGGGGATGTTCCAGACATGGGTACAGAATGTCAGTATTGCTGTTCTACATTTGAAGTAATGTTGGTTTAACAGGGTTTGTGTGGATATGGCTGTTCTGTATGATTTAAAGTCTGGCATGACAGTGTTATGTGGTTGAGAAAACCCACACCTGTATGGCTATCTGCAGACTGGCCAGAGTTTGGAGCCTGAGATTTGGTGTGTTACTCACACATTTTCTGTCTTCATAAATGCAGTAGCATACTCAGATTATTGTACTCAGGAAATGGTAACATCCATGTGTGTTACTGATTTCATATCCCTCAGAAGAGATATGTCACAACAAACCCTGTTACACCAGCAATGTTCTCAGTTTATAACTGAAATATGTCAATATTGGCCCTGTGTTTGTGCCTCTGTCCCCCAAGTCTGTCACCCTTTGTTCATATGTCATGCAGTAAAAGGTGGATATGTACAGTATACCATTATTTAATGATATAATTCCTGATATCAAGCCAGTGATATATCAGAATGCCAGACATGTAATGTAAAGTAGGCCTAATAGTTGTGGACCACACCTGGATATTCTGTGTTAGTCTGTACAGTAGTGAGGTCTGTGTACTTATGGTGATTGTTGACAGAGTGTCTGTATTATGTAGCAATGTATTGTGATCATGTTATTTGGCCTGTGTACAGACTGGGGTAGACATCAGTGTTCTTGGCCCTGTTCTATCTGACAGTGCATGCTCCTCCAGTGTCTGATACCCTATCAGTCTATATGTTTGTTGGGCCAGACTGAGACATGTCCCATACCACAGTCAGGCATCAGACTACACTGTGAATTGGGACAGTATATATAGGGTTAGTGTGTGAGTGGCAAATATGATGATGACTTTTGTGCACACAGACCATCAACTGTACTATTACGTAGGCTTACCATTATGTGACTGTGACCGTGTTGAGATCAGTCGTGAGTATGCACTTTCACACTGGTGTCTTTTACCCCATGCTGTTACATGCCTGTAGTGCCTGCTATATTTGCAATTACATGTGTATTCCCCCATAGATAAATTGGATTAGTGTTGTGGCAGTCTGCCTGTAGTGTAGACAGTGCATGGTGACATGCCTAGCAGTGCAGTGTATTTACCCTAGTGTGATGTTATGTCCAGATATTTGTCAGATGTACTGTTGCCTGGCCACCATACGTGTTGTGTATTTCTGACAAAGCAGTGGGCTGGTGTGAAGATGTATGTCACTAACTAGTGTGAAGTATGTGGCTTGGGATCTCTGCTCCTCCAGTTAATATGTGTTAGGACAGACAGAACGGTGTGACTGCATCAACTGTGTGAGCTTATCTAGTCCAGTATTTGTGATATACCCCCATTTTCATGGCTCTAAACATCCCCTTTGTCAGGCTTGTTCCACATTTCTTGCACTAAGGTGTTCTGTGCATACCTCCTGACTGACCAGATTGTTTCAGACTGTCCATGTTTATTGCTCATATTGCTTCTGTATTCCACAGAATCATTACTGTGATTTGTTTGGTACTTCACTATGATGATTTTCTGATGTCTGTCAGTAATGATGGCGTACATGTCAGTCTAAGAAGAGCCTTCCTTCACAACATATATGTTGACACAATGCCTATCACTGTAGCAACATTCTACATCTATAACTGCAATACATACATTACGTTCCCTTGCACTAACAGGTTCAGAGTTATGGTACTGAGGTATGACTCCACTGCATGTCATGGGCATATGTTATATATACATATATATATATATATATATATATATATATAGAGAGAGAGAGAGAGAGAGAGAGAGAGGTTTAACTTGACATAAAATGAACACAGACATGTTGAATGTTCAGAATAGCGAGAAATAATGTTGCGGGATGAAACACCGGCTATTCTGAATGTCAGCAGTTGACACATCGAAATCTGATGCCACCCAACCAAATACTGGACCTGCACCCCCCCACCCCCCCACCCCTTGGGACCCATGGTAACAATTGTTCCAGGGTCCAGAGTGGTAGGGAATTCCAGTGTGTTTAGGTGCTGGATTTGTTATGCAGGTCAGTTCGATAGTATGTGTCCGTGGGGTTGTACATTGCTGTTGTGAGTGTGTAATTATTAGTTTTCGGACATTTGATGTTCGCACATACATCATGTAACTATTTATAGGTAAACCTATATATAAATATATATATATATATACATATATATATATATATATATATATATCTATATATATATTTACATATACATAAATGTGTATATATATATATATATATATATATATATATATATATATATATACATAAATGTGTTATATAGATGTATACATAAAAGTGTATATATGTATATATATATATATATATATATATATATATATATATATATATATATATATATATATATATATATATATATATATATATATATATATATATAGAGAGAGAGAGATAGAAATATGTACAAATATATAAACATATATAGATATAGCATACAAAAGCAAGGGAAGCAACAAACCACAGCTGTAATAATATAAAAAAACAGTTTATTCCAAATTAAAATGTTGGGTGAGCACTTTCATGGACTAAGCCACTTCATCAGACAATAAAATAAGACAAAATCCCCCATTTTATACCACAGGTTTCTAATCAATTATGTTAATACAAGTCCTACCCTTGATTTAAAGTCACATTATTTTTAAAGGATATTCAACAAAAAACATAACATTACCATACTAAAAAATATATGCTTGATGTCATATTACATTTAAAAACATAAATTAATAGCAGATATATATATATATATATGTGTGTGTGTGTGTGTGTGTGTGTGTGTGTGTGTGTGTGTGTGTGTGTGTGTGTGTGTGTGTGTGCAACTAACTACTTAAGCAAGTCCCTACCTAAAAGAATGGGCCTGATATTTATTTTGTCATTGAGGCCCTTTCCCATGTTCGCCCTAAGCCTCACAATCCATTCAAGCTCTTTGGTCTCAACTTTTAATTTCATATCTCCCCCTCTACAATTGTCAATAACCCTGTCTACAACCATAAAGGCAAATATGTGTGTGTCTCCATGTCTCCCTACATGCCTTGCCAAAGCATTTGTTTCTGCCACCCTCCCTACATCATAGAAATGCTCTCTCATTCTATCCTTAAGTCTTCTAGTTGTCATACCAACATAGAAGGATGTGCAGATCAGGCAATAAGCCAAATAAACAATATTAGTACAATTGCAATTGGCTAAAAGTTAAAATTTAAACACTCCATCCATATCTGGATGCTTAAATTCTCCACTAGAATTTATGTGTGTACAAATATTGCACCCATTACAAGGGAAGGTGCCATAGCCACCCACATCAGAAACCTGTGCTACCCCCGAGGTCCACACAATAATCTTTTCAGATTCTTTTTATTTTTAAAATTATATTTCGGGGTTTCTCCCACTAAATGTTTAATATCATCATCAGCACATAAAATATTCCACTTCCTATGGTATATTTCTTGTAGTGCCTTAATATTACTGGAAAAGGTAACTGACATCCTCATATGTCTATCAGTACTCCCCAACACTGGTGGTGATGGTATGCCATCAGAGAAGTAAGGTCTCCCCTCACTACTACTACAGCCAGAAACTTCCCTTAATGTGCCCTGGAGCTCACTTTCAGCATATCCTCTCTGCAAGAACCTTACTTTCTGCTCATCAAGTTCACCCTCAAACTTGTCTTTATTCGCTGTTAGCCTTGATGTTCCAAGTCCTTGTCCTCAAACAATATTCTTAAAAATATGCTGAGGGTGCATAATTGTTCTATGTAAATAACTACTCCAGTGGCAGTCTTTCCTGTAGACCTTAGTCTCATAATATCCACTAACTTTCTGTATGACCTTCACATCCAAAAAGTCTACTGAGTCACATGAACTCTTCATTGTAAATCTCAAAAAACTAGTACATACATTCAAATATGAAAAGAAGGATGTAAAAGATGATTCATCCCCCTCCCATATGATAAAGAGGTTGTCTACAAATCTCCTGTAGAACTTCAGACGCCTGCCATGCTCCCTCAAGAGATGTTCTTATTCCCACAAGGACATGAACAAATTGTTCTCAAGAATTAGCTCCATAAGTAGTGATAGGAAAGCAATGCATTGTTTATCATAAAGACCATCTTCTAGCAAATGCTGTATAAACTACTCAACTCAGACCTTGTTAGGGATGACCGTAAACAAAGATTGTACATCCATAGTAATTAGCAACAACCTATTTGCATTTCTATATGTGTTGGTAAATTAATATAGATCTCTCAGGAACTGTTTTGTATCCAGCAGAATATTGCTGTTTCTTCTGAGTATGGGTTTTAAATGTTGTTCAACATAAATAGAAAGGGTTTCCGTGGACCATCCCCTCCCCGAAACAATAGGTCTCATTGGTGGCAATAATGGATTCTTATGAATCTTAGGGAGACCCTGTATTATTGGAACCAATGGGTTTTTAACAGTAAAATTATTAAATAAATCAATGTTAATAATTTGACATTGCAAACATTCATATAAAGCATTATAAATAGAAACATTGCATCCCTGTAATTGCTGAGAATCAACTTTAAAATAAAACTTAGTATCATCAAGCATACTAAACATAAGAGTCTCTATAAAAAGAATAGTCCATAATCACCAACAACCATCCTTTGTCTGCCGGTCTAATTGAAATCGAACCATCATCACATAAACAGTTCAAAGCTGCCCTTTCTTCTATGTTAAGATTATTAAAACATTTGCCAGAATCATTACTATCATAAAGGCTGTATATCTCTCTAATGCAAACTTTCTCAAATGCATCTAGTACTGCATTATTAACAGGAATATACCCACTTGGTTTTTTGAAAATATCAGAATGACCACCAGCAGCATCACCAAATTGCATTTTTAATATTAAACTGCGTGTAAAGGCTTTTAATTCTAACACATTATCAGTCACTGTCATTTTGTTGGCCGGAATAAATGACATACCTTTATCCAATACCTTACTTTCAATTTCAGTAAGTGTCCTATGCGAAATATTCCACACTAATGTCCGCCCCCTTGCTACCACATCCTTTTGATAGTTAATGGATGCTGTTCCTCCTCCTGGGAAGCCTTCCGTTTCTTGCATCCTCTGCTCTGCAGACAGGTGTCTGCCGGATAGGGTATGGTGTAGTCAGGGATGTGGCTGGCTAAACCTGTACATTCCCTGTTGCATACGGCTGCATCATAGAACTGCCATATTTACTCCATGCACAGTTGTTAGCTGGTAGAGTGCTAGCTCCCCTCGCACCATTCTCCGATGGATTTGGAAGGGCCGTTGCTAAAAGAACAGGTGCTCCTTCCTCATGCCGTACATTATTGGCGTCTCTCGTGGAATCCCCCAGCGAACCAGATAGGGGTGTGGTATGTGCATCAGATGTTGTACCCACTATCTCCACCTCCTTAGATGCTAATATGTTGTCCCCTTCTCTCGATTGGATCACCTCCTGATTCAGCACCTCTGTATTGGTCAGGGCGACTGGGCACTGATGAGCTCTGTCTGCTGTATTGTGAGCAGTTCATTCCCTGGGCCAGGCAAAGACCTGCCCATGAGCAAAATCATTCATATCTCTTTGGATTTTTTTCTTTTTATAGCCAAGCAGTTATCGCTCATACATCCCAAAGTCTCTATATGATATTCAAGTTTAATGTCCGCCACTGTACTCGGAAACCTTTCATATAACTCTTCTTGCAATCTATAAATATTATTAGATAACTCAGCCTCTTCAGGCTTGAAATAGTCAATCAATAGCCGCATATAGCTGCGGTTAGTTTCTATATTAATACGTTGCCAATTCAGTAACAGATCTTTATAAAGAGTAGCATAAGTGGGCATATTAAGTATTCGTAGCCCACGAGGGACAATATTTAAATGTAAGAAGGCTTCAAAATAAAGTCTTTGTGACTGTGGGAATTTAAACTTCCGAAGATCATTCTCTAGTTTAAAAAGCTCCTTTTTCAAGGCTGCAAAATCATATTCACTACTTCCCTTGGGTATAGCTGTGCTAGCGACCATATCACAGCCTAATAAAGGATTATCCTTTACTTCAATGAATCTCTGTAGATGTCTCACATCCAGGATCCTTCCTCCTTCAGGAAATGAAGCATGTTCAAGTCCTTCCACTGGCAAATTACCTTCAGCCATGTCCAGAAACCACTTACAACAAAATATAACAATGAGAAGCAAAAGATAAGTGGTAATGGTAAACTGTGCTCACAAAAAACAGTCAAATAGCATTCAAAAGCAAGGGAAGCAACAGACCACGGCTGTAATAATATAAAAAGACAGTTTATTCCAAATTAAAATGTTGGGTGAGTGCTTTCATGGACTAAGCCACTTCATCAGACAATAAAATAAGACAAAATCCTCCCATTTTATACCACAGGTTTCTAATCAATTATGTTAATACAAGTCCTACCCTTGATTTAAAGTCACATTACATTCAAAGGGTATTCAGCAAATAACATAACATTACCAGACTAAACAATATATGCTTGATGTCATATTACATTTAAAAACATAAATTAATAGCAGATATATTAACTGTCTTATAACTAAATTCTACTTGTCTTACCTGGTAGACCTGGGGAGGGAATGCTTGTTAACACTACCTGACTGTTTCTACACATATTCCCAGATTCCAAGTTGTAATTATGCACATACCTCTTAATTTCTTAATGCACAACATCTGGACAAAGGTTGACAACATGGGGGTACAAATAGGGACATATTTTGAATATTGCTCTTATAAACTTGGAGAGTTGATAGAGTAACAGGATTTGTTTTAATATACATTTTCTGAAGGATTTGAGGTCTGAAAATCAAATGTATGTCATTATTTAGTGACTACAATTTGGGTTCATCCTAGTGATTTGCCAGGGAGACAGAGGAACAAGCCTCATATATGAGCCAATTATCTGGACATTGTGCAAAAATCTGTACAGTTGAGAGGTATGATTATGCATACAACTTACTACTACCACTTCCAGGACCCGGACCATGGCTGTGTGTGCTAAAAATACAACAATTTGAGTTTCATCAGAGTGAGCTATTTAGAAACTGCTGTCTGTTCCTTCAGTGTTTTATGTCTAAGTCTCTCTTGTTTGTACATACCTTGTACTTACAACAGTGTTATATAGACATTCCTAGACATATTTGTATGTAGCACAGTGTGGGTAACAGTGGTTAACACAACATTACGATTCAGAGACTGCAACACTAAATGCCATGCAATACCAAAGTAAACACAACCAGTCCAGGATTTAGAACTTGCGGTGGTGGTGCTGCTGTAGCATTGTCACCTCATAATTAGACGTTGCCCGTTCGATTCACAGTTAGTGCGTCTTCTGTGTGGCGACATGCATGGACGGGCGTTCCTTCGTTGAAGGTTGTTCATTAGGCCCGGCAAGCCAGCACGTAAAACTCTACTGCCAATCATTAGTGGACCGGAGTTCCGCTGTGGCGACCCCTAACTGGGAAAAGCCGAAAGACACAAACATTGCCAGGCAGTTACGGTTTTATTGAAATATGACCTATATAGGACTATTACTGTCATATTGTCTCGTTTATCCAGTACAAACCACACACAGTTTTTATACTGCCAGGTGACTTTCTAATACTTTATATTTATTTGGTATCTACTACAAGCATGATTGTTACTCACCAGCCTCGCAACACAGCCTTTGCAACCTGCTAGCATGGGCTTCCTGAGTCACAGCCTGCTCAGCTGCAGCTGTAAAGGGAATAAAGAAATATTTAGGCATACATATTCATCACATACACAGGCTGGACTTTAGTAAACAGTTCTTGATATGAATACTTGCACAGTGCTGGGACATAACCCCTCTGCCTTGCTTCTTGGTCCCACTGGTCCAAGACCTCCCTCTTTCTCCACTTCAAGTTGGCATAGTGGTGCCGGACCTCATCACCAGTCCAAGGGATACCAGTGGCACTGGTGAGATCACAGGCAAGATGGTCCCAGGCTTCCACTTTATATTGGGAGCCCTGGTACTGGCCCTGCAGCAGTCTCTTATCATGGTTCTTTACCAGGCATCCTACCATGACCTTGGACTCCTGTATGTTCCAGTGCTGCATCCAAAAGAGCATGCGCTCGCCAACTCCTTCCATACTGCCTACAGTGGGAAGCTGCAACCAGTTATGAGCTATATTCCCACCTGCGGGGTTTAAATATGGCCGATTTCCCACCCTTTGCCATGACGGGATGGTTTTGAATATGCTGAGCTAAGCTAAGCTATGGACAAACCTGCTTAGCTAAGGTTGGCAGTGATTAAAGGGGCAGGTTCAGCATTGCTTACCAATGGGCAAATCTACTTAGCTGGGCTACTCATTGCTTAGCAGTCATATTTACACAATGCTTACACCTGGTAAGCAGAGCTGTGCAATGTTTAGCATTGCTTATTTTGCTGTATGGGATAGATTCATCATTCATTACATCATTACATATTATAAATCTTTTACTGTCCCTGACATCCCCCAATGTGTTTTCATTACATTTATTCATGTGTGAATATACTGTATGGGGAACTTGTGTTTATAGTGGGGTTTCACAACTTTATTACACTGACACCACACATCTGAACCTACTACAGTACTCTGGTTAACAAATATATGTTATTTTGCAGCTAATTGTAAAAAAAAAAGTTTATGTACTGCTGTCACATGTAAAATGCTAATTGGTTACAGTGGGGATCAAACTGGGAATGGCTACTTGCAAAGCATACACTCTAACCACTACACTATTGCAGCATTGCTTAAGTTGGCTGTCTCTTGCTATTTAACTTCTTGTGTTGTTTAAGCTGGACTAAGTGTAGCTAAGCAACAGGCACACCCGCACAGCTATACTTAAACTTTATTGCATTTATAAAAAATATATATATATATATTTGTTGTGCTTTTTTATTTGTACCCTTCAGAATATCCCTGCTAATGCTAAACCTGTTATTCTATCAACTTTCTGCTTTGTGGCATGATTGTCCCATATAGCTTTGTCCAGATTCTTTACTCTGACAGGTTGGGAGGTGTGCACTATGTGCTTATGCTAAACCTGTTATTCTATCAACTTTATGGCTTGGTAAGGATGATTGTCCCTTATGGCTTTGTCCAGATTTCTTACCCTGATGGGTTGGGGGTGTTACAAGCATTTTTGCTCATTTGAAATCGCCGAACGGCAATTCTGGAATGCAGGGGACATGTGTATTGTGAGAGCTCTGCTCTCAGACACCTCCCATGCCCTCGTACACAGAACCATGTCCATTTCACAGCATGGCAGTATGCCTTCATACATATGCATGGCGCGCTGCCGTGCTGCACAGGAACGGTCTCTGCCATGCAGGAATAACTTATTCCTACATGGCTGCTTGCTGAATCCTGGGGTAAATCTCTGTCTATGGAATAATCTAAAATCTCATTTTTTTAAACATCTGTGAGGTTCCGAGAATGCAGTCAAGCAAACCTCTTTAAAACAGTACCAGTGTAGCAACAGAATCATGGACGTCTGCATTCCATCAGCAGCTTTCCTTATGTACCTTATTTCAACACATGGCTCGGCTGCATATCTCTTCTATAGTTCTCAAACATGCTTTTTTGAGGTGCTGCCATTCTGCTTTAACTCTACTTATTTCCTGTCCTACTTGCGGTGTTAGAGCCCTGAGTAATTACTTGAACTGTTCTGCTTTCACCCCAGTCAACTTCCAGGTCTTCAGCCTGGTCTCTGTTGACCTTACAGGCTTTTCTGACCACTGCTTGGTGCTGATTGTGGCAACCAGTGGTTTATGCTGTGGGCTGTTTCACTGGGGATGACTTTGCAATTGCTGATTCTACAGAATTGTCCTTTCCTTACTAGGAGGAAGACTACTTGAGTTGCATGTTGGCCACTCTTGTATGTGATCTTGTGACTGTCTCTCTTTCTGAACCATGTGTTGGCTACTATCAAGCCATTTGCCAGACAGAAGTCTAGAATGGCTTCTCCTTCTTTATTCCTGTTGCCCCACACATGTGGACCCAGGCAGTCCTCATATCCTGTTCTGTCTCAATATGTGCATTCAAGTCACCCATTATTAACACTGATTTATGTTGTCCTGCTTTATCTAGTACGTCCTGCACCTGATGTATGAATGCACTCTTTTCCTCACTATCACAACACTGCTGTGGGGCATAGGCTGAGATTATGAATACTGCCCTATCATTACACTGGAGTCTGATTGCCATGTGTCGGTCACTAATTCTGATGACATCCCTCACTGTCTCCTGAAGCCTCTCCCTCACCACAATTCCTACACCATTCCTAGCCTGTCCTCACCCCTATATCATCTGTACACCAAGACACCCACTGCACCACTAGAATGAATGCCATACTAAGCAACCTCATATATATATATATATATCATTTATTTCACCCTGCAGCAGCCTGTCTGCTTGCTGACAAGTGCATAGTTCTGTTTATGAATGTGCAGTCTATCAGACCTGCAGGACAGTCTCCCTGATGTGCCTGAATCCGGGTAACTGTGCTTGCATTATATTCTGGAACAGCATCCTAAGAGTATCAACTCTGTTCTTTGGCAGATGTTCATTTCCTTTGTGCTAGCAAGCATTCTATATCAAAAATAAGCAGATCTTAATCCCAGGCAATGAAGGAGGAAAGAATATTAGTTGCTACTCATACAATAAAAAAAAAAAAAAGATGAGGGAATTGTTACCTGGATAGAACACATGTGCTACTCAGATATCATATGAATATATTCAGGTTAAAGTGATAAAGTACTTTTATATGAACTAGGGGATGTGTTCAGGTGAAAGTTATCACGTCCCACATCACAACTAGAAAAAAAGAAAACAGGTTTTGAAGATTTAAATAAATTTCTTTGAAAAATCATAATGCGCAATGAAACTTTGTTTTAAAAGGTAGATATTCTTCATTCTAATAAATTAATGTGATGCTTAGTGGTTATTATTTGAATAAGTTTATGTATCCAGTTAAATTTAGACTGTGGGCTGTTTTTATCAAAGGTGGTTAAGAAGAAATGTTTTATTTTCAGAAATACCTATCCCCAACTTGTTCTTATAATACTCATTGCTGTTGTTGTTGTTGTGTCTTTTGGCTTTTCCCGGTTAGGGGTCGCCACAGTGGAACTCCGGTCCGCTAATGATTGGCAGAAGATTTTTACGTGCCAAGTTGCCAGCCCTGACGCACAACCTTCTACGAAGGTACACCCATTCACGCATGTCTCCACACAGAAGACACTTATAATACTCATTATGAGTCCTAATTAAAAATAACATTTCATGAGAACATGATACCTCACGACACATATTACTGAGCAATGATGTTACTCTTAATGTGCATTTAACAGGACTCAACCTTGTCTCATAATGCTCTGTATACCAGAGCCATGTTGTTATTTTAGAATAATCAGCAACCTGTTGTCTTATCACTTACTTATAAAATAAAGGAACTAACATTTCTGTACATGTTATTGCATATTGAAATGTTTAATGTAGGAAACTGGAGACCTGGGTTTGAACTCTGTTACTCACGTTGCGCAGTTAGCAGCTTTAAGTTTCTCAGATTCCTGTGCAAAAAGGTGTAAAAAAAATGAGAGGGAATATGCGTCATAGATGTGAGGCTAAATGTGTAATAAAAAGTAAGTAAATATTAATTATTTGCAAGTATGATATTATAATTTAAGCAACTGGGTCACATGAATAAGCAGATAGTGATACTCAGTATGAAGGAAAACTGTTGAAGGGTGTGGAGTGATTAATTGACTGGAAGAGGTACTGGGCAGGTGAAAGATTACAGTTACGCCTTTGAAAATCCTAATATATGCAATTTATAACCAGTAATTACAAGCTTTGTAGATTGAAAGAACCTGACCTAAGAATGCTCAAAAAGATTCTTAATTATTGTCATCTTGTTTATTTTTATTCTTCAATATATAATTATAATAGTCCTAAAAGAAACTGTTTATGCCTGCTATTACCATCTGTTGTGCTCATTAACCACCCACTGCACCAGATATAAATAGATGTTTCTCACATTATATATCCTGAGACGTATGCATCACCGATTAACAACACCTATGTCTTAACTTCTCTGCTAGTGATTTCCTGAGAGATTCAACAGCATTGTGCAAAGAAAGCAGCAATTCTCCACCACACTCTCATGCTGTGTAATGGGTTCTTCTAGCAGAGACTTAAAGAAAGCACCACTTTAAGTGGGTTCTGTAGTAAAAATCAATAAATCTTGTGTAAGAAGCCCGCCTTAGAGTAAATGCATGTGCAGAATCAGACAGAGCCTGCAACTACCCCTCTGTGCCATAATTCAGAACAAATTGTAAAAAGTATAGTTTGTTCCTCTAGCCAGGATGATTGTTTAGAGGTCCACTACAAGTATCCTCCCTTTGTAATGTATTGCCCCCACCAGTACTGTACTGACTGTAAAAGTTTTGAGTTACGAGGGAAAGGAACAGGCATATTAAGTATAATGAGGGAAAGGAACAGAGCATATTTAAGTATAAGGAGTGAATGGATCAGGGCATATTTAAGTAAAACTAGGGAAAGGAACAGGGTATAGTTAAGTATAATGAGGGAAAGGAACAGGGCATATTTAAGTAAAACTAGGGAAAGGAACAGGGCATATTTAAGTATATCTAGGGAAAGGAACAGGGTATATTTAAGTATACCTCTCAGCTTCATAGTGCAAGAAATCTAGACAAAGCCCAATTAATGATCCAACAGTTTTAGCTATTGCATGAAACTGCTGATCTGCACTTGTGCTAGTTAATGATAATTCAGAGACATGCAAATTAGCCAAAGCAGAGGTCTTCCTTCATTGTGATTAATGTGTCTCTGAAACGCAGATTTCCACTTTTTGCAAAGATCCCCTTTTCACCACAGCTCTTACCACAAGAGCTGTTGCTTTTTATGAATCCTTGGGTTAATGCAGTAATGTTTTTGTGATTTCTTACAAATGAATACCTCTTGGACAGCTGTTTCCTTACAGGGTCACATGCAATGATACAGACAACACTTTTGTGCTAAGAGACAGACCTTCTAAAGTTTAGAAGTATAGCTGGGTTGGAACAGTTAGATTTGGTAATCTGAACTCTGAAGAAAAGCAGTTGTGCGGAGTAAAGTACGTTTATTTGGGGGATCAAAGAGCACTGGACTATGGAGGAGCAAGTGATTTCCTCACTTTCATTGTTTGCAATGAAAACTTATAAAAAACTGAGTTTGATTTGATTGCGTGCCATTCTCATTATAAGCTACTCTTTGAAGCTCAGCATGTTGACTTGACTGACAAGGTACATGCCTCTCAAACTCTTAGGACAAGATTTCTGGTAAAAGCCTTAAATAATGAGGGGACAAACACCCAAAATCAGGAACGTTTTTTAAATGTTGCTCTTATAAACTTAGAATTTTTTTAGAAAACCAGGCTTTGAACTGACATGGATTTTCTGAAGAATATGAAGTCTGACACTCAAATGTCTATCATTACTTAATGACTTCAATCCTGAATGATTTGCCAGAAAACCACAAATTTTATAAGAAACAGATCAAAACCATGAGACAAAAGTCTGGACATTCTGCGAAATTTTGGACAGTTGGAAGGTATGGCAGGATATGCAGTCAGTTTGTATACTATATGGCTGAAATCCAGCCTGAATACAGTCGCTTTCAAAAAGGGTTACAGAACCACCCTCCCACAATACGTAGCTTATGTGACACAGTCTAGTTCTACACTAAAGGAGAACCTGTTCATAAATATCAGTCAATACGTTTTCAGGTATTCAGCTTCTTACACCATAAATTCAAGAAATCACAAGCTGACAAGCCACACTGATAATAGCAGACTGATTTATTGATTACATTTGTTTACCAGGATAGTCTGACTGTGCTAGCAGCAGCCCGTTTTCACTGGAATCCCAGGGGGGAAAGCCCCAAGAAAAAGAAATGACAAGTATATAAAATACAAAAACAGGAAATAACAGTATACAGAATAAATAGTATATATACAATAAAAGGAATTAACATTACTAACAGAATTAACAAAAATATGATGTTATACTATTGCTTAGCTAGCCATATCTTGTTAAAATGCAGAGGAAAAAAGAACTTAAAACCATGGGAATTGTTTTATGGGGATGTATTTAGAAAAAACAAGAAAAAAGAACTTGCTGCGCGGAAGCAACTGCACAGCTGAAGATAAACAAGCAATTATACAAAAGAGGCAGCCAGCAGACCAAATCCTGGTGAATAAGTGCATTTATTGAATAATGCAATAAAGACAGCAAAAGTACACAGACCGGTTTCGGCTGGTTAATACACACAGCCTTCCTCAATTTAAAAGAAGTCACTCAAGAACTGTCATTTAAATATCAGACAAAACAATGTGATTGGTTACACTTAAAACTGTTCATTTAATCCTGGTGGAAATAAACCACCTAACTTAATAATCCATTTTTTTCTCTTTGGAGCACAATAGAGAATGCCAGCCGGTTTTATTTTGTTTGTTACCCTTGATAGTATCAATAATGGTAAATAAGAAATTAACAGTTGGATGAACTGCCTGATGTTTAAATAGAGCATTGTGTACTCTACCCTTCTTTATGTTACTGATGTGTTCAGAGATCCTAAGTCTTAATGGCCTGGACGTTTGTCCCACATAAAATGCCCCACATGTGCATGTAGCCAGATAAATAACCCAATCTGTACTACAATTGGCAAAAAACCTAATATCATACACTATGGGAGAGTTTTTGCTGGAAAATTGCTTTGTTTTGCATATTTTATTACAATTGACACAGTGACCACAAGGGTAACGGCCTGAAGGGATGCCACCTGTGAGTGTGGTTTGAATCGGTTCCAATTTACTATACTCATGTGTATGTTTATAATGATTGAAACAACTACTTAAATTTTTTCCTTTTCTGAAAGAAAAAAGGCATTTATTGGGAATAATATCGGCTATTTCATGATCATATTGCAAGATGTTCCAATGCCTGTGTATACTCTGGATAAGGTTATCAGAATTCCTACCATAGGTAGTGGTGAACCTGATTGGTTGTGAAACCATATTATCATGCTCCTTGTAGGACGATAACTCATCCCTGCTCATAGTGCCAACCTTGCTACTGGCATCAAAAACATGGCCCATTTTGTAACCCCTACATCTGAATCTATTGGTGAGATCTCGACTTTGTTCCTGATATGAAGACTCATCGGAACAGATCCTTTTTATTCTGATGAATTGTGATTTAGGTATATTTTTGACAATATGTGGTGGATGAAAACTCGATGCATGTAAGATCGTATTGTATTCTGGATGTTTTCTATAAACTTTACCCCCTAAAGTGTTGTCGGGTAGTCTTGTGACTAAAACATCCAAGAAAGTAATGACATTGGTGTCATAATGTAATGCAAACTGAAGACACCATTTGTTATTGTTTAAATATGCCAAAAATTCAAACAATTCAACAAGATCCCCTGTCCATATTGACCAACAGTCATCAAGGTAGCATCTCCAAATATCCAATTGACTCAGAAACATGTTGTTATGTTTATTGTAAATAAGATCTTCTTCAACATAAGCCATAAATAAATCGGCATAAATGGGGGCAAATGATGACCCCATTGCCATTCCTTTGGTCTGCCAATAACAAGTTTCTTGGTAAAAAAAGACATTATTTGTTAATACATGATCAGCCATATCAAGCAAAAATTCATTATATTCAATAGAATATAAGCCAGAAATATTCAACCAGTAGGACAATGCCTCAAGACCACCAGAGTGAGGAATGTTTGTATAAAGGGCACTAACATCAAAGGTACACATACGCCATTCTGGTTCAAGTTGTGAGTCAGAAATAATTTGTAAAAAATTGGTTGTGTCACGTAGACGTGACCGTATCAAAGACAACAAAGGTTTGATTTGTTTGGTGAGAAAAAGGGACAACGGTTCGGTAATATAACCCCTACCTGACACAATAGGCCTACCTGGGGGATGATTGCATTATTCAATAAATGCAGCTAGTGGATGAACCAAATACACATAACATCTCCAAATCCTTTACAAATGATCATTAAGGCCTGGAAGAGTTCCTGAAGTAGTGGATGCCTCAGCTACCCCACTCTGGAGGTAGGAATTGCCTCAGCTACCCCACTCTGGAGGTAGTGGATGCCTCAGCTACCCCACTATGGAGGTAGTAGATGTCTCAGCTACCCCGCTGTGGAGATAGATTATGTCTCAGCTACTCCACTGTGGAGGTAGAGGATGCCTCAGCTACCCCACTGTGGAGATAGAGGGTGTCTCAGCTACCCCACTGTGGAGGTAGTGGATGCCTCAGCTACCTCACTGTGGAGGTAGGGGATGCCACAGCTACCCCACTCTGGAGGTAGGGATGCCACAGCTACACCACTGTGGATATAGAGGGTGTCTCAGCTACTCCACTGTGGAGGTAGAGGATGCCTCAGCTACCCCATTGTGGAGGTAGGGACTGCTTCCACTTCCTGCCTAAGTATAATTTAGATTGCACACTCACAAGAAAAAGAAGAAAAAAAAAAAGAAAACCCTTATGTGTCCATTAAAATACTTACCCAATATTGTCATTATTTTCTCATTCTAGTGATTTTTTTCCCCTTTGATGGTACTGCATATCAGTCTAGGAATGTAGATCTTGTTACCAGATGGTGATTACTGTCTTGCTGTCAGATTATGCCCTGACTTGAAGGCATTGCAATTGTAGTTGTAATCAACAGGTAAGGATTCTGGGAAATTCATATGAGATGTACTTGGTTATTCCACACTGGGCAATAGCTAGAATACCTGACTCACAGGTAGGGCTATACCTTCATTATGGCATATCCCAGGTAAGCAGAGTATCATTGCTTTAGGATCACTTGTGACAGTGGGCAGTTTGTGAACTGTAACTTGACCTGATAAAGGCATGGTTGATAAACTGCACCTACTGGGTTCATGCTGCATGCTTGAATGACATATGTTAACTTATAATCAAATCCTACTACTGCCAAACTGGGTAAACCAAAAAACGAGCAGGCAACGGATTTTTCGACACTTTATTAACGTTAGCGCTTTCACTGACACAAGTGCATCAGCTTCTTCAGACTGAGTAAAAAAAGTCACTCACAGTCTCCCAGTTTAAACATTCACATTAAACTCAGAGCCAATAAACAAGTGGCCACAAACATGATGTCATCTTGCAAGTTCTTAATTAAAGCAATATTACCAATTTTTAAAAAAGGTTTAAATTATGTATGCTATGAAAATCACTTCCAATAAAGAAGTGGAAAATCTTTACAACCATTTCTTTGAATTCCCTGTTAAACAAATTCTTCCAAGAATCAATTATTCTAAGACCCTAAATCTTATTTGTTTAAGACACATAAAAAATTACATAAAAAATTATTAACACTCCTATTATGCAAATGCATATAAAGATGTGTACAAAACACTAATACATTATGCACCATAACTAACATAAAATGCCTAAGCATATATTATTAAGTTTTTTAAAAGACTAAATAAGAAATATAAATATATATATATATATATATATATATATATATATATATATATATATATATATATATATATAATTTAAATTAATACCAAAATCCCACATCATCATATTATTTCTAATACTTAACACATATTATATTAGCTAGAAAAAAATCCCATTGAAATTTAAATTAATACAAGGTAAGCACCGAATTCCTAGACTCAAACCTGTTTTTATATATCTATATATATATATATATATATATATATATATATATATATATATATATATATATATATACACACACAACAGAAACTTCATTGAAAGGGAAAAATGTATAAAACCCATTCCTACCTAATAAGGGCCCTTAATTTTAATAAACATTTAATAGATAAGGCCTCATTTAACCCAGGGAAAATGTGCACTGCTGTTCGAATCTGCCATTCCAGCTCTGCCCTTCCAATTTAAGTTCCCAAGGTCCACCTCTCTGTTTGAACTCCATTTGTTGCAGTGCCACAAACATAAAATGGTGGGTAGGAAAAACTGAGGTATATCTAGCTAAATCATTAGTATTAATTCTGTTGTTAATACTAAACTGATGTTCGTAAATCCTTGATTTTATTTTCCTCTCAGTTTTTCCAATATAAAAAGCCTCACAATCAACAATCCGTTGCCTGCTTGGCTTCCCCTTCGCAACCTTTGTTCTCCCAGGATACAGTTTTAGACAATTTACCACATACCACCCAGGGAAGCGAATGCTGTGGGTGACCTCACTTTGCTTGTACAGGAACTCATGAAGAAAGTTGATTCCTTATCACAACGAATGGAAGTTAATAATGTGCAGGCAACTTCAAGAGTTACTGGTTTATCTACATCTCATGTTAATACGCATCGGGGTGAGCTGCCGATACAGCCTTCCTTGCCAATGAACGCTTCTGCTAACCCTGTTAGAGCTACACCAAACCGAGGTAATGTAGCCGGTAGTTTGGGGGCTTTTGGAAATGCAGTTGATGACCAACGGACATCGGGTAACACCCTCAGGGTGAGTGACATTCCAACCATGGATTCTTTTTTAAGAAATGTTTCTTTTTTCACCAATACTAGTGCACCAATGGAAGTTATTAATGATAATAATGGTTCACTTAATTATAATTTAATTGTGAACCATTTAAATGAATTTGATGAAAAGTTATTCAAATGTAGGAAACTCCAGCTAGAAATTTCCTATCTAGAAGAATGCATTAATAAAAAAATTATACTGAAGGGTTTGCGCCAGTGAAGATATCCCATAGGGTTTGTCAACAGATCTCCCTTTCATTTGGAATTGATGGCCATTTTTGATAAACAAGGACGTGAATTCCTTGGGCTTTTAATTAATAATTATAAGACTCAAATCACATCCTATAGGAACAAGTTGGATGCCTTAGAACAAGCCATTATGAACGATAATGACTGTGACAGATACAGGTTTGAATAAGCACGTATTTTTAACAGCATTGAAGCTAGTTTGGGGAAATATATTGAGGTCAAAAAGAAAATGATTCTGAGAGACCTTAAAGATTATTCCCAAGGTACTGCATATCCAGCCCCCCCCCTCCTGTAATGGCTTCCCATTCTGGTGATAACAATGTTGCCTAGTTAGTCAACATAAATCAGTCTGATAATACTAATGATTTGGCAAATGAGGGGCCTATTGATTCAGCACAACCTATTCGGCATAGTGAGCATATTAGAAACACACCACAACACTATGGCCCCCAACAACCATCACAAGACATGGGCACTCATGCAAATACCAAACACCAGCAGGATTTTCGGGAGTCCAATGGTTTCCAACAACACCATCTGAATGGACAGGTGAACAACAGGAGGCAAGGGCAGAACAGGAAATGCCACAATTGGAAGAGGAGATAACATCAAAGCCTCCTATTATTCTTATTAGTTCCAAAGGGGACTTTAAAATTTTCAACTTTAGTTCGCTAAATGTGGAAAAGGAGATGGTTGACTTTTTTTCAAAAGGTTTAACCTTCGTGCCTGATAGGAGAGCCAACCTGGTTAAACTTATTATCGACTTGAAATTGTTTGTTCGTAAGTTGAACTTACAGTTGCTGATGGGAGCCAACTCAACACTTACAGACAGTTTGAGGGTATCAAGCCTTTTCAACCCTCCTTTAAATGAAATTTTGTGCCATTTTGAGAAAGCATGTGAAATTGACTTTAGGAGAATGTTTTCTAATAATAATCATAATATGAACAATCATAAAAACATTTCTCCTGAAAAGATTGAATTCATAGACTTACTGAATATTTGCCAAGTACGAGTCATGAAACCCGATAAGGGTGGAGGACTAGTTTTTATGGACCAACATGACTATATTAGTAGGATGTATACAGTGCTAGATGGTGCAGTATATGAAAAGGTTAGTCTCAATCAGGTTAATGGAGCCTACAGGAGGATTAATGCTACCCTTTCGGATTTGTTTTTGGAAGGAAGCATTGATATGGACACACTCCATTATTTAACCATGCCTGCACCAGTGATTCCAGTACTTTTTGGAGCCCCTAAAATACATAAATATTTGTTTAATCTACCTTTTAGACCTATTGTGGATGGTAGGGGCTCCATTTCTTATGCATGTGCTAAATACATTGATTCCAAATTGAAACCAGTGTTGAAATTGGAACATCAAATATGTCATGATTCATGGCATTTCCTTGAGTCTATCAATAATTTGGAATTTAATGAGAATTTAGTTTTTTTCATGGCAGACCTCAAGGATTTGTACACTGTTATATCCCAACAACTTGGCATTGAATGGGTTAGAGAGTTCCTTCACCTTAAAGGTATAGATAACCAGGAGATTAATGTCATAGAAACACTTTTAGAAATAGTTCTATCCAATAATATTCTTTATTTCAATAATGAACTATTTCTACAAAAAAAGTGGGATAGCCATGGGTGCTTCATGTGGTAGTAGTTTCGCAAATAGTGTGATGGCTTACTGGGAAAGGTCCTTTTTATTTAATCATCAGTTCTTTAAGGAACATGTTGTTTGGTACACTAGGTACCAGGATGACATGTTCTTTTTGTGGAGTAGTGAGGTGGCTTTAATTCAGTCATTCATTACTGAAATTAAATCCTTTACACATTTCTTGGACTTCATGTTTCAAGTTAGAATTGAGCAGATTGAATTTTTGGATATACATTTGAGTAAGGAACACCTTAACCACTGATTTAGAAACACCATCTACTGTAAGCCAATATATTCTAATTCATTTTTACATTTTACTAGCTGCCACCCTCTGCACCAAAAGAAAGCAGTAGTAAAAGGACAAGCAGTGAGGGCAGCCAGAATGGTTTCCGACCATGATGACTTCATAATAGAATGCAAACTACTAAAAAACATGTTTTGTAAGAGAAGCTACCCAAGAGCCTTTATTGAATTGATCTTTGAGGAAGTTATTGGTAAAAGAATCTCTGGCCATTTCATGCACTTGGTGCATAAAGGTTATGACATGGCTCCCACATGGGTACAGAGTGAATCATCCCCTGGCCCTAGAAGTACACAGGTCAATCTTTTAGGTTTTTAACTACCCACTCACTAGATTCTCGCCTTACTAGGGAGATTATCAATAAAAATTGGGCCTTCATTTCAGATGATACTCAACTTAAAAATTCTTTAAGTTCAACCCCCCAATTGACTTTTAGAAGGGGTTTGAACTTGAAATGTCTAGTGGAGAGGTCCATAAGAACTTCTAAAATGAAGTTGGGTATGACTAATTGTGGGAGATGTCATCAATGTAAGCACATTAAAATGACAAAGTAAAAATTAGAGATAGAGAATACCATCTTTATGGTAGATACAATTGTGAAAATAAAATCAAGGATTTACGAACATCAGTATAGTATTAACAACAGAATTAATATTAATGCTTTAGCTAGACATACCTCAGTTTTTCCTACCCACTGTTTTATGTTTGTGGTGCTGCAACAAATGGAGTTCAAACAGAGAGGTGGGCCTTGGGTACTTAAACTGGAAGAGGCAGAGCTGGAATGTCAGATTCGAACAGCAGCACACATTTTCCCTGGATTAAATGAGGCCTTATCTATTAAATGTTTATTAAAATTGAAGGCTGTTATTAGGTAGGAATGGGTTTTATACATTTTTGCCTTTCAATGAAGTTTCTGTTGTGTATATATATATATATATATATATATATATATATATATATATATATATATATGTATATATAAACAGGTTTGAGTCTAGGAATTGGGTGCTTACCTTGTATTAATTTAAATTTCAATGCGATTTTTTTCTAGCTAATATAATATGTGTTAAGTATTAGAAATAATATGCTGATGTGGGATTTTGGTATTAATTAAAATTATTTTGATATATATATATATATATATATGTATATATATATATATATATATATATATATATATATATATATATATATATATATATATATATATATATATATATATATATATATATATATATATATATATATTTTATATTTCTTATTTAGTCTTTTAAAAAACTTAATAATATATGCTTAGGCATTTTCGGCTAGTTATGGTGCATAATGTATTAGTGTTTTGAACACATCTTTATATGCATTTGCATAATAGGAGTGTTTATAATTTTTTATGTAATTTTTTATGTGTCTTAAACAAATAAGATTTAGGGTCTTAGAATAATTGATTCTTGGAAGAATTTGTTTAACAGGGAATTCAAAGAAATGGTTGTAAAGATTTTCCACTTCTTTATTGGAAGTGATTTTCGTAGCATACATAATTTAAACCTTTTTTAAAAATTGGTAATATTGCTTTAATTAAGAACTTGCAAGATGACATCATGTTTGTGGCCACTTGTTTATTGGCTCTGAGTTTAATGTGAATGTTTAAACTGGGAGACTGTGAGTGACATTTTTTACTCAGTCTGAAGAAGCTGATGCACTTGTGTCAGTGAAAGTGCTAACATTAATAAAGTGTCGAAGAATCCGTTGTCTGCTCGTTTATATGTTAACTTAAAAGAAGACATTGTCTTAAAAATATTTGGGTTTTTGCTGGCAATCACATTTTAAATCACAGAACCATTAAGTGATTAAAATCTGTGAAATGTCATCAGTTTTATGGCATAGATGAATAAAGTTCTAAATAAAATTCCAATGACTTGGGTTTGAGTACAAACTGAGAACTGCAAGAGCCAGCTAGATGTGGGAGGGGGAACTGAGTGACCAAACACTGGCCCATGTCCCAAAAGAAAAGAGGTGAGGTAGTCCACCAAACCACAAAGCTGTTAGTGACACTGCTAAGTAAAGGCACTGGTGTTCACATGGACCACAACACATAGTTCACTATATACCATGCAAAGTTAGCACTGTAACTGGTGTCCTAGAATATGCGGAAGTTCACATGCACCACTGGGTTGACATTGCAGACCTAGTTTGGTGGCATACAAGTCAGGACACTGGAAACATAAATTAGGGATGTGCAATACAATATCTCAGAAAACCACTGTGGATGACCCTGCACCAGAGTCTAACCTATCTTCCAAAACAGCCAGTTGTAGATACACGTCTCCAATAGTGGGCATCCTTCCTGGACTGTTCATGGTCTCTCCCAGGAAGAAAACCCAGACAATTTGGCTCCAAGGGAGTGGGGGGTCTTCAAGAAGCAGAGAGAGTAAACAGTTGCTTGAAGGAGTTAAAATAAGTGGAGACATAAGTAGTGAAATGTAATACTAGGAAGAAACATCCCTTCAACACACATACACCTCCCTATCACTTTTAAACTTCATTCACTTAAGCCAGTTAGATAGTTTGTCAGAAAACTGGCACCACAGTACCACATTCCAGCCTCATTTTGTTGTTCGATAGGGAACAGTTGTGGATAGAGATGAACATGAATGCATCATTACAGCATGAATGGGTACGTGTGTGTATGTGTGTGTGTGTGTGTGTGTGTGTGTGTGTGTGTGTGTGTGTGTGTGTGTGTGTGTGTGTGTCTGTGTTGTGCATGCATGCAAATCAGTGATTACATACATATATACATACATACAAATCTTTCAGGTACGGGCATGAATATCCATCTAGCCTGCCAGTATACCAAAACATCTGTTCCTATAGTAAGTATCCCATCTGTTCTTAAAAATATCTAAACCAGTAATTGCTTTAATATAATTTGGTAGACTGTTCCATGCATCAGCTGTTCTCTCAGCGAGCCAGTCAGTACATTTTTCATTCCTATAGAATTGTCTACATAGGTTATCTGAGGATTCTCTACTACTTTTTGATAACCCCAAACATTCCCACAAGTAGTTGTCTCTAAATCTCCTAGATGCCTAAATAAGGTCTCCTCTTAAATATCTGTTTGAGGGGTCTATATCATGTTGTCAAAGTTTTACAGCTTTGAATGCTATATGGTCGAACCCATATGTTTGAAGTTGTAAACTTCAAAAACTTAAAATAAATAAATAAATAAATTATCTGGCAGTTATAGGCAGGGAAGCAAGCTCCCCCTGCACCCTCCAGCTCCGAGACCACGCTACAATACAGTACAGTGCGGAATGGGAAGATTTGCTTTTACTACACTGTAGTGCAATCTCGTAGTTGGTATATTTAAAGAGCGGGGGGTGTAGGGGGCACAGGGGGGCTTGCCCAAAGCTTACAACTGTCAGATACTTTTTTTATTTTTTAAATTTTTTTTTAAAGTTTTTGAAGTTTTACAACTTCAAACATATAGCGTTCGAAGTTGTAAAACTTCGACAATGTGATATAGACCCCTGTATGAGACACTATACGAGATATTTTAGTCTTTCATAATAACTTAAATTTTTACATCCATGGATGCCCTTGGTATAATTCCACTGTACTCTTGTTTTCTTATAAGGTTTCCATATTGTTATTTCATATTCACGTTTGCATCTAATGTAATTAACAAACAATGACCTCATAATTTCTGATTTCTTAAATTTAATCTTTTTATGCAACCTAAAGTTCAATAACTATCATTAAACGATTGATATTAATTGAAAACTCAGAGTTGAATCTACCCATATACTCAGGTCCTTAAATGAATCTACAGTTTCAATCACTGTGTGCTGTATTACATATTCACCTTTCAATTTATGTTTCCCAAATTTCATATACTTAGGTTTTGATGTAAGTATAAGTGTATTATTTTCCTGTGCCTAAATGGTCAATTTAGTCAAGTTCCTTTGCAGACATGCCCTATCTGTAACACATGTAATCAGTTTACTCAATTTCAGGTCATCTGCATACAGAATATAGAACACCTCAGATGAAAAAGATATGGGCCTAGGACAGCGCCCTGGGGGACACCCTGACTGTAACAAAGAATTTCACCTGTCCAGTTTATGTATGATACTTGCCATGTCCTATTTGTACCCAATATTTATACAACCTAGTAAATAATAGATATAATGGTACTGTAAATTCTTGCTGAAATGTTCTCAGGTCTTTATTACTAATTCCATCTCCTCCCCATGCTTTGTTTAGATCTAGTTTGCATAGTTCTTTTTCAATATAATTCAATTTGATTTCAGTATTTGAGGTTACCTGGATGCCTCTAGGACAACTTGTCACCCCCTTTGTGGAGCCAAACTGTTTTGCGTAAGATTTTGAAAATACATCTAAAAGCTGTTGTGTCTGAGAATAAAGTTTAGAATCTGCACACTATCAATTTGTATATGTTTACTCCTTCCATGTTCTTAAGTATCTATAAAATAGTTTCCTGTTATGCTTAGTATATATAAATTTTCTTCAAAATTTTCTTGATGCTGTCTCCCACTCTGCTTAATTTGTTAGCTCAGTTTGTTTATTTCAGTTTTCAAAGTTGTAGCTTGACTTCTTTTCCATTTCTCATATTTTATGTATCTCACCTTGATCAAGTATCTCGTTCTTAGGGAAATATATCCTCCTGATGTTGTTCCTATATCCTGATGATAAACATTTTTTTTTTTTTTTTTTGCATTCAAATAATTTCTCTTTGAAAACATTCCACGTTCCTTCTGCAGATTTTCCACTGAAGCATCACTCCAATTAGTTTTACATACTGACTGTTTTGCTTCCATATAATCTGTTATGAATCTTCTGTGTTTTGGTTTAAATTTCAGTTTGGCAGAATTATCCAGCAAGAAGTTAACCTTTATAACCCCATGAACACTACACATCAACGGTGGTAAAATTTGACACATTTAGGAACGCAAATAATGTCTAATATGTTCCGTTCTCTTCTGTAGATTTTTTTACATCTTGAAGCAATTTTTGTTCCTTAATATACATTGTGAATAATTTATTTACTAATGTTGTTGAACCAATATTATTCCAGTCTGCTACTGGTAAATTTAAGTCCCCAGCCACTATAATTTTTCCATCTTGTATTTCATGCAACAAATGTATGAATTCCTCTAGGTTATCAGCACTTGACTTTGGTGGTGGTCTATACACTCTGACAATTGTCATATATGTTCCAGGGTTGTCTTTATTGTCACAGTTACACAGTCTAGAGTACTGGTGTTATTACTGAACACGTAATAATTACAGGTCTCATAAATATCTTTAATCCCTATCATAACACCTCCATCTGATTTTTTATTAGAATGTCTGTTAGAGTAAAAACATTTACACCCTGACAGAACTGGTTTCCAGTCATTGTTCTTTAACCATGTTTCACAAACAATAACATCAATCTTGTGGAATGTAGCAAATTTTCCAGTTAAAAAATATTATTATGAATGCTCCTAGCACTAACAACCATCAGAGATGGATTAAATGTTGTCATCTGTGAACTGTTAAATTTTCAATCTGGCAAAATTTCCTGCCTTGTGTTTGTCAAATATTGCAAAATATCTGCTGCAAAAATTCTCTTCCCGGATCTTGACAAGTGCATGCAATCCTGTCTGAACACATATGGGCCCAAAATTAGACTTGGATGCTCTATACATTTCCATTTTTTTAAACAGGACTTTTTTTATGTAGGTATTCATTCACAGTTGCATGACTCAACATTCTGTATGTGATAGGGGATCCAATGCTATTTAGACTATTCAGGAAAGTTGTACTGAATTTATTTATAGCATCATCTAAGGGGAGGAGTTTTAGGAAATTCCAGTTAATAGATGACAGGTTAGTAATGAACATTTCTGGATTAAATTTGGAAAGGTTGTGTGATGTTTTATAAACATGGTGTTTAAATGGATGTGTGAGATATCTGGTTGTATTGATTAGGAAACGGTCACTGAGATAGTCCGACTTTGTACCTATGGCTGGAGAATTTGCTAGTATCTGATATTAAGATCCATTCCAATATGGAATTTCATGTCTTGCCATAATGTGTGGAACTATTAATTAGTTGTGTGAAACTATGTATGTTCATGCAAGATGTAGGGGAGTTAGAGGTTGTGTTCAAGCAATTTAATTTTATATCACCTAGTAGTATTTTTTCTTGTGGCAGTGTTATGGATATCCATTGTAGGATATCTCCTAGTGTAGCTGTATTGTCACCAGGAGGGATGTAAACGGCAGTAATACATATTTGTTTATATTTGTTCCTTTTCATGAAAGTAACAAGAAGCTCTGCTGAAGTGAATTTGATATTGATTTGTCATAGCGAGAAATGTGGCAGTAGCTAGGAAATATTAAAGAAATACTACCACCTTTTCTCTTTAGACATTCATTATGGATGATATTTTAACTGGAGGTATAATTTTGGAAGTTGTTTATGCTGCATTTAAGACAAGTTTCAGTTATATATTGAATAAATGTATACTAAACATACCAGCATTTTGTCTAGAAAAATAAAACTCTCTTTTAACATATTATTTTTGTATAATTTTCCTCGTACATCTCCTTCAGTTTACCTTCTATCATACTAATAACTGCAAAAAGCACCAATACTGCTCGAAGCGACCAATAACCAAAACCAAAGCAAGGAAGATGGAACAAAGTACACCAGCTGTTAAATTCCACAATTGATGTTTTAATAATTCACAAGGACATCCACGAACTCCACATACATTAACGCTCTTGAATCACTCTGCGTTTTCGTCCACTAATACAATTGGACTTCATCAGATACAAAAATATTCGTTTAAATTAAGGACATTTAAATACATTTTTAAAAAATATTTCTACCTATATCAGTAGAGTGCATCTTGTATCAACAAATCAGGCTTGCCACAACTCATTAATATTAACTACACACATAAAAACTACATTGATTTTAAAAACTGCCAAAATTCATTTACTAAATATATATTATTAAAATCCTTCCACATACAAATATTATTACAATTCATTGTCATTATCTCCTCCAAATATATTTAAAACTATTAAATCACATAAAATAAACGGAGAGTTGAATATTTGTTTATTATCTTTGTATTATACCCATTCATGCCTTTGAGTATGCATTAGGAATGTAAACATATCGCCACCTACTGTCCTATTTAAAAATTACACTTTTGCAGCTTTTAATTTTAATAAAGGGGTTAATGAAATGTGCTCATTCAAACCTGGTATTCTTGTGGCTTCCAACTTTATTTGCCACCATAACTCCTTATATTCGAGCCATTCTTCCCAAAATCCACCCCTTATTTCTCTTTTCACTTGTTCAATTATTAAAAATACAAACTTTGAACCTGTACATTCCTTAGTGTGTTTATATAAAGCATTTGTTTCCTTTTGTCTTGAGATGTCATATATATGCTCATATATTCTCCTCCTCAGGACCCTCTCTGTCTTTCCTATGTAAAAAGAACTGCACTTTCCACATAAAGCGATATATACCACACCTTGTGTATCACAACTATAATGTCCCTTACTATTTATAACCATTCCCCTACTACTAAGGTATACCTCACTCTTGTTTATTACAAATTCACATTGCTTACAGTGGCCACATTTATATGTTCCATTATTCCTACGCCCACTAATAGTACCATAAAGACTGTCATTACTCCCTGTACTGTTAGATTCCAAAATTTTCTTCATGTTTAAAGAATTTCTATATACTACTTTAGGGATAATTTTATTGAAATTACCTATATCCGAATATATTGAAAAGTTGTTCCACTCTCTCATAAATAAATCCTTTATCCTAGAGTTGGAAACATTAAATTCCAATATTAATGCCTGTTCATATACACCGTTGTTTCCATTTGTGTTTTTATTCATAGATAATGACAATGAATTGCAATAAACAAATATTTTTGTATCTGATGAAGTCCAATTGTATTAGTGGACGAAAACGCAGAGTGATTCAAGAGCGTTAGTGTATGTGGAGTTCGTGGATCTCCTTGTGAATTATTAAAACATCAGTTGTGGAATTTAACAGCTGGTGTACTTTGTTCCATCTTCCTTGCTTTGGTTTTGGTTACCTTCTATCATACCTCTTTTTTCTTTGTCCCTATCCTCATTCCTGTCCCCTGTTGGAGCAAGAGTCTGCTATAGCCCTCTTCTCAGGTGTGTTTTCACTCTGCAGGGTAGATATTCCGATTGACACTACCTAATGTGAAGTTACTGCCTTCAAGAAGGTGAATTCTGTAAATGAAGACATCAGACTCTGACTGTGGAAAGGAATTTATTAACTGAAAGGGAAGTGAATGAGGAAGGAGAGAACTGCACAAATTCAAGATGGCCTAGCATGCAAAAAGACTATGCACGTCACAACATGATGCTGTACTTGTGAACACTATGCATCTTCTCCACCACTTTTATAGCTGCTAGCCAGTGCAGCAATGCACAAATCACTGGAATCCTCACCCTCCAGTCTCCAGCAGAGGGCGCTGTATTTGTAACTGACACCCATTCTCTGGGGAAGAACTGGTGTGAAACTCCTTCATCTATTCCCGTGTCTGTACTTTCCTTTAAAAAAATATTTATGGGTGGACATTACCTTGAAATATCATCTATTAATGTCTCTTTCATGCACAAAGATGATTTTGTTTAAAATTCTTTTATTTTCCCAGGAAATGAAATGAAGTGCTCGAACCTGTGATACCCTGGACATTTTCAAGATCCTGTATTTAATACATGGCATCACTGAAGTCAGTCTGCAGTAAAATGGAGCAGCTATGTCTAATGACAATGCAATCAATAGCTTTGCCAATGGCCCAGCCAAGATCTTGGTCCATCCTTCATTAGTATAGAAAGCAGTTCTTCTGTGGCCCTTCTCCTCTATCAACCCCCATCTTCCATAGTTCCTTCAGTACCTCATTTGTTTGGATTGTCTGTCTTCTCATACCTCCCCTGCTAATCAAACATGTTATCCTACCTCAATTCTCACCTGTAATCAAAGAATAAAAATATTCACTGAATTCTTCTATAAGTTTTCTTGCCTTGGTTTAAGGTGCAGTAGAATGCAAGTGCAACCTTTAATTTGTAAGATAAGTTATATAACTTTGTTTTATATTGAGTCATCTTATCCTGGATAAGCTGTTCATGATTTGTAAAATAGACTCTAGCAAGTCATACATCTGAGAGAGTAGATCAAAATCAAATCCATTTTTATTTTGAGTGCTTTCTTATAAATAATGAAAACACTTAAGTCAATAATTAACTTTAAAGTAAGTATGCAGAGATAAAGAAGGAAAACCTAACCATTTAGAAAACAGAACAAAAAAAACATTTTTCATCATATCCATCTTTTTGTAGTATCAATATCCCTGCATGACATTACATGCTTGGTATTACTATTTAATATTTTTATAGCATATAGTGGTCTAATAATAGCTGCCAGTTTGCAGATGTAAATTTGTTTTATAGCCAGGATTTCAACTAGTCACTAGCACTCACTGTGTCTATATGATTGCACCCAAGAGGCACAACATTGTTTTGAGATTTCAAGGGTTCATGCATTAGTACTAGTCTAGCTGCCCTTGTGGGCAATTTTAAGCCTAGCCTGTTTTCATCAAAGGCAAGAATCAAACCTTGTACCCTTTGTCTTTACTTCATAAACAACTTGATCATTATGCAAACCTGTAAAGCCCTACAAGGACAGACAGTACCTTGGTTTCTTCCCTCTTTGACGGCTGCTATCAAGAGTATCAATTAATAACCCCTCTGCATGTTTACACAGTATTGCATCAAAAATCACTGGGCTTCAGAAAGCTTTAGCCTTAGCTCAAACAGTTGCCACATCATGCTAAGTCTTTTTGATTCCGAAATGGCTCTACCTTTGTGGGGTCCTCAGTGCAGAGTGGCCTTGCGGGTGAAACTACATAATAAAATGGCTGCCCAGGGAAGTGGCTAATTATTTTTCCCTGTACTCTCCCCATAAATGTCTTTGGCTCCTGATTTGCTAGGCTGACTAATTTGGCCAAGTAATTCAGAGAATTGCTTGCCAGAATAAAATTGTACTCATGAGAAAAAAGTGACTGAAATAAAAAAAAAAAACAGTGGTCACCCATTTACACCTATGTGAGAATTTATGGATCAGAAACGGTTTAGGGGTTGTTAGTTTGTGCATGTGTGCAGACATATGTTTGTGTGTGTGTGTGTGTGTGTGTGTGTGTGTGTGTGTGTGTGTGTGTGTGTGTGTGTGTGTGTGTGTATGTATGCATGTTTGTAGGGACAAGAAAGCGAGTCTGGATGTGTGTGTACATGTATGGAAATAGTGCATGCAGGTGCATTGCTGAGTGTTTCGCTGACTGGTTGTGTGAGGCATCTGTCTGTTGATGAATGGATGGGTGTGTGTGTGTGTGTGTGTGTGTGTGTGTGTGTGTGTGTGTGTGTGTGTGTGTGTGTGTCTCTACATGTGGGGGGGTGCCTTTGCTAATGCAATGCATGGGCCACAAGTGATCAGATCTGGCAGAGATAATGTTAGATTCAAAGACATGGTAATAAGCACACTGCTACAGCATAACAAATCTCATATGGAAAAAAAGTACAAAAAAAGGACAAGTAACTGGCACTGATGACTCCACAATACAACAAGGGGCAAACATAATATGTCTTTCAAAGGGTTCTTTCAAATGAATCCAAAATCAGTTTTTTTTTTTCAAATGAAAATTGCAGTTATATTCAACCTGAAAATTGGAACGCCACAAAGATAAAGTAAATATTAAAAATGTCTGTGTTTTTCCAAAGTTCTGATATTGTCTTGTATAAGCTGATCATCTAGTTTTCTCTAGATTTCAGTCACAATGCTGACCTTTTCAATTATGAGCAAAAAAAGGTGTGGATGATTTGCATGCAAGGTGAGAATCCCACTGATAAAACCTAAACTACACACTTAACATGTGGCTCATCTTGGCTGTCATCAGGCAATGGTCACATAAGACCCCTAAGGCAATGCTCTCCAATTTTCAAAGGATAACCTTAGTAACTGCCTCATTTGGAGTATAGCCTGCTTGTCTCCTCTCAGTATGGCTTTTGCAGTGACTATATCATGTACTGCACTTTGCTTTGGATTATATACTGCATACTGCATGCTGTGTAGAAACAAATATGTTTTTGAGCACACCCACAAAAATTACTCTAGCCAAAACCTACCTTCTGCCCTCCCTATTCTAAGGAGCCCCAATTCTAACCAATTTACAATCCTTCATAAAAAAGAAACTAAAAAGCTGCTATAACAAAATTGCATAGTTTGCTACTAATTCATTCTCCTTTACCCATCACTGTAAATCTCTGCATACCCTTAGCTGACTGGAACTCCCACTCCACCTCTCCTACATTCAACTTATAACAATACATAAAATCATAAACAAACCATTAGCCTGCCTATCTCTTACCCCTTTAATCAGCATGTGTTTTCCAAAAAGAACTGTTAGATCAGAAGACAACTTCTCACCATAAATAAACCAAATAAATCCCTGGGCAAAGCCTATACTTATACTCAGTAGGAAAAAAAATGGAACTCCTTGACTCTAACCTCCAGAACTATTCCTAACATTCTCACCTTTAAATGCTTCCTAAAAGAATACTTCAGAAAATCTTGGACCTGATCCTGTGCCAATCCTGGCTGAGCTTACTCACTACACTTAATCACACTTCACAACCCTCTCCAGCCTCCTACTCCACTCCTCTCTTTTGTTTTTCCTACTACCTTACCTTATCCACTCTGTCACTGCACACCTTTCCTCTACCTCTTTCTCTTTCCTCCCAACTTACCTAAGCTACCTGAAGACCCCCCACCCTGCACTCTTCTTATAATCTCCTTCTCTGCATCCTTCTTCCTTCTATAACCATAATATGAACACCTTTCTCATGCCAAGACATCACTCAATTTCCCTCATGGTCTCTAATCATGTAATTTAATATCTATTTAAATATCACATTAGAATTGTCTCAGGTCTCATTTATCACATACTAATCTATGTAACAAATAATATGACTAATGAGTTTTACATTTTCTCCAACTCATGTTATTGGTTTTCATAGTACTTCACTATGAAACATTTGTTCTGTGTTTTTCTCATTACAACATTTTTTCAATCTGATGTTTTGTAGTGTAACATGATACTTTGTGATTTAAAATATTTGTACTTGACTTTTGAAAGATTCCAATTGTCTCCTTGGGCCTTCACTGAAAATCTTAGTTTTGGATTTAGCACTTATGCTTCAGGCCAGTTACTTTACATATAAAAAGGTTTTTGTGGTCTACACTTTGTGGACAAACCCTTATCAAAGCCCTCTCTCAATAAGTCTGCCCAAGTATTCGGAACACGATGTCTGGACAATTCTCATCAGTTTCTCCTGCAGCCTGGTCGACATGGGCATACTGAGACAGTGTAGCAACTGCCTCATATTCACTGACAGCCCTCTTCTCCTAGCACATAATTCTTGAACTTGCAAGAAATGCATCTATATCAGTAACCTGGAATCCATGCTCTCTCACAGTCAGTATTCCTGACAAAGAGGAGATTGCCAGCACAAACACGACACCACCCACATCACATAGCCAAGCACATCACACACAGCAGAAAACACACTAGTGTCTCACAACCACAGCCCATAAGGCAAAACAATAAACCATCACAGCCCGCATGGCATAATAATAAACCAAACATACTATTCAACTCAGTTGTGAGACACACCGATGTCCCCCTCACCAGGCTCGACAAGGAGAAGGTCATGGTCAGTTGTCTGTCTGCTGCCAAAATCCACCACATCAAACATACACTTAAGTCTCTCCACAACAAGTACAAGTATGATTCTGTCATTATCCGTGTTGGTGTGAATGACTTGAGACATACCTCCCTGGACTATATGAAGAGAGACATGACTGAGCTCTCAGAGTATGTATCCCAGGCAGGTATGACCCTAGCCCTAAGCAGCATCCTACCTTCACCAAGAATGATACCACAATACTAATAAAAAATAATTGACTTCAACAACTGGCTTAGTTTCTGGTGTCATTCCAAGGGGATCCAGTATCTGTCTGCCTGGGATGGCATGGTTGACAGGCCTCGATGCTTTGCCAGAGATGGCCTCCACCTGTCACCACTGGGATTCTGGATAGTGGCCAAGGCCCTCGCCTCCCCCATTGTGCCTTTTTTATGCAATATCCCAAAGACAAATCTTCCAACATAAAAGATTTGTCAAAAAGCAAATTGAAGGTCATGTTGCTTAATGCTAGGAGCCTTAACCTGAAAATGCACTCACTGGAGGCTCTCCTTGCACCGGAAGATACTGATGTCTGTGCAGTCACAGAAACTTGGTTCTGGGCTGCGGAGAGAACCCCTGCCTTACCAAACTATGCCTCTTTCTACACATTCTGACTCCAAAATAAGGTTGGGAAGACTAAGGGTGATAGAGTCTCTATCTTCATTAAGGACAGGCACACCTCCAGACTGGTTTGCCAGCATGACACACTGGAACTACTCCAGGTGCAACGTATGGTTGGAAAGACACCCATCCAAGTTATAGCCAGCTATAGATCCCCCTCCATGACTCAGGACATCCACTCCTCTTACCTGGATCTACTTGACTCCACCAAGGTACCCCCCAACACCCTGATCCTTGGTGACTTCAACTACCCCACCATAAACTGGGTGAACTATCCCTGTACTAATGCATTCACTCAATTATTCCTTGACTTCATCATTTCTAACAACTAGACCAGCTCATCTCATACCCCACAAGGGGAGATAACATTCTGAACTTGGTTCTCACCAACTTGGGCAACCGCTGCACCACTCCCATAGTATGCTCCTCCCTGGTGAGATCAGATCATTGGACTTTTTCATTCGAATTTTCTATCCCCCCAACCCCCCACCACCATAATCAAGCTAAAAGACTTCTCAAAAGCTGACTACAACCTCCTGAGTGACGGTATCAGCAGGTTCACACCACCAACCCCCTCAGAAGTTGCAGACAACTATGCTGAACAGTACACCAATGAAGTATATAAGCACCTGTACAACTACATGGACTCAGCCATACCCAACAGAACTAAAACCTGCTCCTTAAGGGAAAAACATACCAGTTTGGTGGACATCCTCTATCAACAGGCTTTACAACAAAAGGAAGAAACTGCTGTCCAAGGGTAAAAAGCAACATATTACAAATGGGAAAAGCTCCCTCATTAGCCTCAAGAAGCAAATTAGATCACTAGTGAAAACCTCCAAAGCCAATTGTGAATCAAAACTAGCCACCAAAATAAAGGGAAACCACAAAGCCTTCTTCAGTTACCTCAGAAACCTCTATGGCAAAGCCCAGGTTTGTTCCAAATTAGTATTTAACAGTACCACTTACACTGATCCTGTTGACTTAGCCAACCTGCTAGCAGATAGGTTCAGCACAAACTTCATCCCCCTATCCCCCCAAAGGCCCATTCGACACAGCTGATACTTGTCTTGCACCTCACATCTCCATATATCAGGTGTTAAAGGCCCTATCCAAGGCAAAGAAAACAGCTTCCATGGGACCTGATAGTATCCCAGGCTGTATTCTACAACATCTCCAGCAAGAACTGGCTTCACCATTGAGCACCCTATTCAACCAAAGCCTAAGTACAGGCTTCATTCCAGCAGAGTGGAGAACTGCCACTGTCATCCCCTTACACAAAGGTGGTGCCACTACTGAACCTGGAAACTATCACCCTATTAGCTTGACAAATCTGATCTGTAAAGCCATGGAGTGTATTATTATGGATCTCATAAACAAGGACATAGGCAATCTCCAAGCACTTGACCTCACCCAATTCGGATTTGTCAAGGGCAGATCTTGCCTGTTAAACTTGGCTGACTTCTTTGACATTGTCATCAAGGTCCTGGATGAGGAAATGTCAGTACATACAGCTTACCTTGATTTGGTCAAGGCCTTTGACACAATACCCCACTCGGGCATCATCCAGAAGCTAACACAGCTTGGTGTAAATCCCTATCTCATAAGGTGGGTGGCCAACTAGCTCACTGACAGGACCCTCAAGGTCAAAATAAGCACCTTCACCTCCAATAGCAGACCTGTCACTATTGGAATTCCCCTGGGATCTGTCCTGGGACCCCTACTGTTTGTTATCTACTTCTCAGAAGTCCAGGCAAAGACAAAAAGCCCTGTGGCTGACCAAATTTGAAGACAACTGTAAGTTGGGTGTTGTCATTGACTCCCCAAAATATGTTAACATACTGCAAGAGGGTCTCACAGCAACTAATGACTGGTGACAAAGTCATGGCCACTAGCTAGATACAAAAAAATCTGTAATCATACCATTCGGCAAAACCACGGCCCCTACTGATTACCACATCAATGGCAACCCCCTAAGCACACAACCTGTGGTGAGAGTCTGGGTACTCAGGCTGATAACACTCTCACATTCGACCATCATTTAGCGGCAGTGGTCAGAAAAACCTTTTACTTGGTTTATCTCATAAATAAAAGGATTGCTTCCAGAAAAAAAGGAGGTTATTACCTCACTATACTCATCCCTCATTAGACAAATAATTGAGTATAATGCCCATTTGGTATGTAATTCTCCACACATCTGCACCAACTGGAAAGGCCACAAAAATATCTCACAAACAGAATCCATGGCCTTCAAAACCTGTCCTATGCAGACAGGCTCAAATCACTGTCACTCTACACAGTATCTCAGACCATGTCCTACAAGAGATGCTCCATATCTGTAAGTCTAACTCCTCGTACATTACCTGCTCAAAAGGCCTGAATCTAATATGCGACATCAGCAAAACCTGCTGGAGAGACAGGTTTGTCTCCCAGAGGCTGCCCAATCTGTGGAATAGACTTTCCAAACACATCACACAGAGTACCTCGCTGACCCTCTTCAAGCACAACCTTCATGAGTGGATGGGAAAACACAAATTTATCCCAGGGGGTTCCACCTGTGTCCCTCATTGACAGTGGTGACAGGTGCTGACTGAGGTTTTGTTTTGGGGATAAACTCTTTGCTAGGCTTGCAAGGGCCCCAGGGCCATTAGCCTAGTAAACTCCTATGATCCTATGATTCTATGGGCAATTTCTGGCCCAGTTGGACTTTCCTGATCAACAAATGTCAAATAAATAAATAATAAATACATAAATTTATTACAGTGTAGACAAGGTCCTTCTTGCTTAAGATCTCATACATTTCAGCTGAGCTTTTAATGTTCTGAACTTAAGTCTATACCATGTTAACTTAAGAAGCTTTGAAAAAAGACCAGTAAAATTGTTCTTAACCCATCTAGTTGATTGAACAACACTGATTTAACTAAAAACTTCTAAAATGCAGTGTGCAGTTATAGTAATACATTCTAATACATGTTAAGCCATAAAATGCGTCAGTTTGGACTGCATATATGTTTTTTTCATTTCCTTTGATAATGTGCAGGTATGTTAGAACATCAAACTATGCACGTAAGACTTTAACTTTTTGATTTATTACATCTGTTGTCTCCCTTTTGTATGAGTACTGGTGAAAAACATAATTTCAGCTAGTTTACTTAAATGACTAACATATAAATTTATTTAACTAAACGCAAAGATAGAATTTGAACAGTCTATACACTATGGGTGAATGCACCAAAGTAGTCCCTCATACATGATCTGCCAAATATAAAATGGGCACACAGCATCACTATAACATTAGCAGGTATCATCATACATGTTGTTGTTGTGTCTTTCAGCTTTTCCTGGTTAGGGGTCGCAACAGCGGAACTCCAGTCCGCTAATGATTGGCAGTAAATTTTTACGTGTCGAGTTGCCAGCTCTGATGCACAACCTTCAATGAAGGTACGCCCATTCACGCATGTCTCCACACAGAAGACGCTCTAGCTGAGAATTGACGAGGACAACGTCATACTATGAGGCGACAAAGCTACCACAGCACCACCACCGCAGTCTCAGGTATCATCATACATGATCTGTCAAATATAAAATGGGCACACAGCATCACTATAACATTGGCAGGTATCATCATACATAATCTGCCAAATATGAAACGGGCACACATCATCACTATAACACTGGCAGGTATCTTAGAGGTAGAGAGTAATGCTACAAGTTATTTTTGCAATGTATTTCCACAATACAAGACTGGAGATATCGCTGTGCTGGGTCCTAATTTTGGGGTGTAGGTTTAGAATTATTCAGAGTACTGCTACTATGGGAAGAAATACTGGATACAACCAGTAGTGGCACATATATTACTCATATTGTTGTCATTCAGTCAGTAGCACACATCCTGAGACAAGTATAGGTGAAATGATAATCAGAATAATACCTGGCAAACACAATTTAAAAAAAAGTGTTTGAGAAGAGAAGTCATCCTGTAATGATGTTTGAGGGGCTTCACCCCCTTCCCACACCTTACTGGACTATACTAACTCTAGAGTTGATCGACCATGGAAAAAGAGCATATGCCCTACACTGGGAATGCATTTCTGCAGCAGTCCTGTAGTTAGTAAATTAAAACTCAAACTACAGCTGCAACTAAGATAAAGCCTTTAAGAAACAAAAAACATTAAAATGTACAAAAGCATCCTTGCACAAAACCACAAATACTGAATCACTTCCTACTCAGGCTATAGAAATGCATACATATTCACTGAATCCAGCATTCAGTAAATTCCATATTAGTGTATCCACTATTATGGATACAGTCCAGTTACATGGTGCCATATCCTTCCTATAGGATTTAATTAACTAAAAGTTGTCAAAACAGAATTTTATTTTGAGTTTAACTGCTAGGGATAGGGTGACCCTTGTGCATGTGCTAATTTTGGTGAGTAAATAAGGTGGACGGTGATGATAAAGAAGATCTAGGAGGTAAGATCATTTCTGCAGCAGCAAACACAGACAAGTCCACCTCACAGGCAGGAACAGCAAACAAGCCCAATAATACTAGGGTAACTGGACATGTTTTAGAATGAGGTTCAAGTCTGTGCACCTATGTGATGGAAAGACCCCCTGCTGTAATGGGTAACTGCATGCAGGAGCCTGGTACAAGGACATGAGCATTTCTATATTATACCTCTACTTGTAAGTAAAGCTAGTGGTGGTTTTACTGTGTGATGTGCATTCTGCAGCATTTTAAGGATCTGTTTGGAATTATTTAGTTATTTTTGTCTACAGTCATAACAGGCAAATTATTGTACTATGACGACATACAGTGTAGTCATGTGGCTGGGTCATAACCTTGCAGTTGCATATCTTGCAGGAAATGTAAAGAACATAGCACTGTGCAGTGACTGCAGCCCACACAGCATTCTGCATGGTGTAGCAATACTAGGATGCATTTGAAAATGCTGCACATCCATTTCCTGACTTAGGAAGGGTTTTTTTTTTGAAATTGCAGAGTACGTCTTTGATTCTATTCTGCAAAGCTAAATTTCATCTTTTTTGCCAAGCCTGATGTTTAAGCTGCTAAAGTGGACAGGGGATCTATGCTCACCTCATCAAAGAACACACTTCCCTTTAGTCAGACACACTACTACCACTGTAGAAATGTTTCAAACAAAGAGATAGCACATATCAACAGACACCATAGGTGAACCTGCCATTCCAGGTCACAGCTTAAGACCACTGCACTCTAGCAACCAGATTCTGTACATACAAAATGTCTCTGCCATGGTTTCCCTCAGCGGAGGGATGTGTTATGGAAAAAGTGTGCAAACTATACTGATGATGGGGTCTGAAATGAAAAATGATTTTGCCACATTAATCATAGCCAAAATCAAATATATCCAAGTTGTACTGATATGGTTTTAAATGTAAATATAAAATTCTCTTTGTCTAGGTTATTATCTAAATTACAGAAAAGCAATCCTATCACTAGTGCCAAAGGGCAGCACTGAAGCACATTTTGCTTGTCACTGGTAACCAGCATCTTTTCTATTAGTGGTATTATAGCCCTACTCTTTTGTAACCTTGTAACCTACCTTATTTCATTAGCCACTGATTGTTTTTTCCTTAGTTCACGCTGAAACCAGGGTCTCGAATATAGGTCGATCTTCTTCTCTCTTGTTGAATAGCCCTCTCTCAACACCCAGTTTTGGCTAATCATAACTTTCTTAAACTGTGGTGCCATTTTGAAATCCCACAGCAGCTGTCAGACTCCCACAGGGTTCAGTACCCTAATGTTTCATATGCAAATTTTGGTTTACATGTACAAATAGCTGAGAATAGTGTTTTATTTGTAGTGCTGCTAGAACTGGATTAACGCTAACGCTGTATCAATGTTACAAGCTTGGTCACTGTTTCTAGAGTCTCAGACTGACATGAATATAACTCTCATTGTTCTCTGCCATTAGAGCTTTTCCCCAGTAGACATTCTTTTATCAGAACTAGCCAAAAGGTATAGTTTTAATTTCAAATGCATACTTAGAAGACTGCTAGTTAGAAAATGATTATGGTCTTTGATTTTGTTCAGCCAGTGTTGTACTAAAACGTGATTTGGTAATTTTATAATTTATTGCAATGTTACTCTAATTTTCTTACTCCTCATTGCACTACCTATTTCTCTTTGCTTTCTTTTTAGTGTATAAATAACTCCGTTAAGTCAGCATTGCATTCCCTTCCCTTCACTGACCGCGTGGCCACTGTTTCTGAACTTCAATAACAAAATCGGGCAACCTGAGACTTTGCACAAGTAAATCTTCTATAAAAAGAAAACTTATGCAGGTGCTCAGCAAGTATTATCTCTCACCGTTAACCACTCATACAGTTGTGAATAAAGTCTACTGCATTTGTTGAGCACTAGACTATGGGCAACAGCTGCTAACTTATCCCTGCCCCATAGGAGCTACACCCCCAAAAATAAAAAAAAATTGGCTAAACTTTCAGGCTAAGTTTTCACAGTGTTCATCCAGGTGCAAGTAATAAGTATTTAGAATTACTTTCATTTTTTAATCCTAATATTTGGGCAATTCTGACTGTGGCGGCAAAAATAGGATACCAAAGTAGCCAAAGAAACTTACCTTATTTCTTTAGCCTCTGATTGTTTTTTTTTTTTTCTTTAGCTCATGGCTTAACACCATTTGCTGCCCTACCCTAGCCCCAATTTCCACCCATCCCCACTACTCGTGCATTTATTCTAAACAAGCCAATCCCCCTAATTTCAATTATCCAATCACAACCCAGCTATCTCTCTTCTCCTCTTACCAGCAAAACCCCCTTGCCCACTAAAATCTAACCCATTAATTACAAATACTCTTCAGGGGCTCTGCTTAAATACCATTGCTTAGACTCCCCTACCATATGTAACTTAATTAAACACTCCCTCCTGCCTCAGTTCCATCATAACTTATTTCAAACTACAAAATATACTACACACCTCCTTTCTCAACTACTTGTCAAAATCTTACATAGAACAAGATGTTAACCTTACACTGCACAATTATCCTAACTCTTACTCTTGTAGCTCATCTAACCTTCTGCCATATTGATCTCAATGTTATATCACAATCCTATTCTCCCCCATTTCCCCACCCCTCACTAGCAAACTCCACCATACTTATTATATCTCCAACAATCTTTAATTGTTTACATATTGATCTAGCCACGTTTAAATTACTTCCTCAACTATCTTACAAACATATATCCTTTCAATATGACAAATTTATATCTAAATGCCTAAAAATTACATTCCTCACAACATCCCAACTTATTCTTAGTGGAGTCATACACCCAAACCCCAGCCTTGTAAGCAACCCTAATATTCCCGCCACCAAACAACAAAATATACTAAACCTCCCCAGAAAAGGAGCTAACTTATTTATAATAAATTTAAATATAAGAAGCATCCTGAATAAAATACAAGAATTACATGCCACCCTTTCATTATACTCTCCAGATATACATCTTATCACCGAGACCTGGCTTAAACCAGAAATTAGGATTCAACATATACAGGCAATCTAAAAAATCCAAAAGAGGCGGAGGCATTACTTTACTATTCAAAAATAATCTCACACTTGAAATCATTGACCACAACCTCCAACTTTCAATAACGCAATGATACTGTTCACCAGAATAAAAATCAACTCAAAGGAAATCTTAAATGTAATTGGATCCTATATTCCCCCTGGTAATAATATCAACACACTAGAATCCATCCTACAATGGACAACAAAAACACTCCCCCAGGAGACGATCATACCAGGTGACTTCAATATCAATTGGTCCTCATGTAACTCACTGTGGCTATAATCAAATAATCCAAACTACAACTAGGGTAAACAAAGATCAAAAAAGGAGTCCATCCTCGACTGGATCCCTACTAACTGACTTGTAGTATCATATCAATCTGCTACCCTCCCAGACTTACTTAGTGACCACCTCCCAACATTTGTTCTCTAACATCAAGTAAATCCAATAAAAACTTCCTCTTTCCAACAAATTTGATATAAAAAATCTTCAAATCTCAGGACTTTGTGTCCACCCTCAAACTCTGTAATTGGAATCCACTGCAATACTGCCCCCTAGACAGTTCAATAGAATAAATGCTGTAAATAATCTGTTCCACTACGATAGAGGCACCAGCAACAATAAACAGTAGGCACAACACAAAGTAGTACCACTTTCTTTTCCTCTTAGAATAGTTTAATAATATGAATAAAACAATCCGGTTGAGCGCTTTCATCTAATAAGACTTCATCAGAACAACGAACATAGTTTGTCACAAACCTTATATACTCCTAATTATTCACATGTTCTTTCCCAAATTAACATTTAAAGTGCTAGTGCTTGACCCTAAACGTTGTTATATAATTTCAACTAACTGTTATAAAAACATAACATAAAAAATGCTTAATAACCATTTAAACAAAAAAAAAAAAAAAAAAAAAAAACATTTTGTAAAAACTTACACTACATAATACATTTTTTAAAAAGTTAGTGTAACCAAACTATTAATGGCATTTTTATTTTCTAGTGGCTCCTATAATGGGCTTGATTGACAAATATTAATTTATCCCTGCATTTAACCTTATTTGCCATATTACTTCTTTTTCCCCCACCACTCTCCTAATGTAACCCCCCCCCTAGGATTAAATTTAACTAATTCCAGGATCCCAAACTGGAATCCTGTACATCCTTGATTTTCATTTAAATGTTTCCAAAGGACATTTTTGTCGTCACCCTTTCTAATGCTGTATTCATGATCGTATATTCTATTTCACAAGCATCTGGTGGTCTTCCCCACATAAAAACTTGAACACTTGGTGCACTTAGCTAGGTACACCAGATGCTTGGACCTGCAATTGCCCTTTTGGAACTGTATCCTAGTTCCATTTATATCTTCTAGTGTTATGGTAGGGGTATTAATAATGTAATGGCACTGCCTACAGGTCCCACATTTCTGTGTCCCTATGGTTCTGTCCCCCTGGGGTCTTGTTTTCATTTCCAATAATTTCTTCATATTTTTTCCATTCTTGTAAACAAACACTGGTTTGTCCCCCACTATTTTGGAAACTTCACTATCCACCGTCATAATATTCCAATGTTTTTCTAAAATCTTTCTGACTTCTCCACTGTATGCAGCATATTGGAGAATGCATGCTTTACCATATTCTTTAAAACATTTTGTGTTGTCTTTATTATTGGAAGGGTCCTTAGTTCCAGTGATGTCATTGACATTCGTATCCTTGTTACCCAGCAGTGGTTTGTACTTTCTACCCCATTCTTTTTTGACATAATTGGTGACTTCAGTCACCATGTCAATGGGATACCCCCTATTAATAAAGTACAAGCCAATATTTCTTAGTTCACAACCTAGGTCACTAACTTTAGCTGTCATCCTGGCCGCTCGAATACATTGGCCTTTGATTATATTTCTTTTTTGAACCATAGGATGACTACTATGATACTCAAGATATGAATTACTAAATGTGTCTTTCCTATATATGTTAGATTTAAATCTCCCATTTTCCAAAGTTATCCTTGTATCTAAATATGGGATTGAATGTTGGTCTTCACTAAATGTAAACTTTATAACATCACTACATGCATTTAAATAAGTCTTAAACCTATCTAATTCTACCTTATTCCCCTTCCAGATAACAAAAATATCATCCAAAAAGTGCAAATAGCATCCCATGTGGGTTGACCATTCAGTGTTCAATATAAATTCCTCCTCCCAATTAGTGAGGAACAAGTTGGCAAACATGGGGGCACACGCCGCCCCCATAGCTACACCCTTCTTTTGTCTGAAGTATTCCCCTTCATACATAATGTAGTTGTGGGATAAAACCATTTCCATAAACTCAATTATTAACAAAGTTTTATCCCATGTGATGTTGCCTTTCCTTCTAATACTTTCTTGAAACCTTAAGATTCCTTCTTCTTTAGGTATGCTAGAAAAGAGGTCCACTACGTCTATAGTTACTAACCATTCTGCACTTGAGGCTAACTCGGGTTGTAACCTCCTCAAAAAATCCCATGAGTCTATTACTATGTGAGAAATATTCTTATATATAGGTTTAAGCCATTTGTCAATCACTTTCCCGAAGGGAAAGGTTTTGGAATTGCTCCCTGAGATAATGGGCCTGAATGGGGGGTTGTTAATATCTTTATGGACTTTGGGTATCCCTACGATTGTACTAATAATGGGATATTCAACTTTCAAAAAATTGTATAGTTCTCCATCTATTCTGTCTTCTAATAGTAAGTCCTCCAAAAGAAGGTCAACCTTATGATATCCTAAATTTACTTCATTTAGGGAAACTGAATCATAGTTTCCAGAATTGAATAGGATACTATTCATCCTGTTGACATAATCTTCTTTATCATAGAGAACAGCCCCCCCCCCTTGTCAGGTTTCATTATTCTCAGGTTGTTGTCATCCTGCATTTCCCTCAAAATAATTGCCTCTTCCCTAGTAAGATTGTATGCTGTATTTTTTGACTTATTTCTCCTGCTATAAAGATAAATCTCATCTGTCACTAGTTTCTCATAGGTGGCTAGAAGGTTATTTAAGGGGGGTGTAAATGAACTGATCTTTATAAATTCGTGGGGTTTTCTAGATTCTTTGTCTCTAAAAAATACCTCTAAATTCAGTTTCCTTATGTACTTTTTAACTTCCAATACATAATCAACCACATTGAATTTGTCTTTAGGTATATATTTCATCCCTTTGGATAACAAGGTGAAGTGTTCTTTTTTCAAATCCAAAGTTGTGTAGTTGTATATGGTAAAATCCTTCCATTTGCTAACGATGTCATTCACTTTTTCTATACCCTCATCTTTTTGTCATTGACCTCTATTCCATTACCCCCTACTATCATTTGCTGTAGTAGTTCCCTCTCTTCCGTCTGTTCCCCTCGATTCCTTTTGTGTCTGTTCCTTCCCATCTCCATTCTTCCTCTAAAAAACGGGGGTATTGGTGTCCTCCCCCATAGTTTTCCCTCATAGTCGTCTTATTGTTACCATAATCACTATAATGGGCGTGTTCACTGTGTGTTAATTGGTTATTCCTATTCTCCTGTCTCCATGGTTGGCCCCTTCCCTTGGTTGTGTATGTTTTCTTCTCCCATCTGTATGCATGACCTTTTTTATACTGGTCAAGGTCCTTATTCATTTTTTTACATTTCCTATCATATTGCTTGGCCACCTGCCCTTCTACCCATGTATATTGTGACTCTAAAAACAATTCACATTCTTCATACAATAGGTCGCTTTGTATAGTATTGTTCATATCCTCCAATTCTATCATAAGCGAACATATTTTTTTATCATTACAATTAATGATAAATTTCATGAAGGTAAACCCAAACTGGTCAAACATTTTAGAACATTCAGCTTGTACAGTGGCATCTATAACTATCCCCATGGGTATTTTAAAGAATCTCAATCCCATTGGTACTATTCCGTCGTCTAGACATTTTTTCAGATATCCATTGTCCAACTGCATGCTTTTAAGAACTTTGAGTTTTTTCCCAAAGTCAAAAATCAAATCCCTCAAAGTTCTTTCTTCTTTCTTTTCAGAAGGTTTACCCTTCCCCTCAACATCGTATATATGTCCCCCATCAAAGTTGTATGCATCAGATAAAAAGTTGTTGAGATTATAACGCCCTTTTCCTTTTGTTTTTTCAATTAAAACTTTTTTTACAGTACCTGGTTGTAAATCGTTCGCCGCAAAGGCGTATGTTTTCTTTGGTACAGTTCTACTTGGTTTAGCGCCTGAAATATTGTAGTCCATTGTCGAACCGTTAGCGTTAACTCCCAACAAACTTTTATCTTCGTCCTTATCACCCGACCTCGGTTTCTGAGGGGAACCATATAGTCTTTGGCCATCATTGCATCCTCTCTCACCGATTCCTTCACCCCCAGCACTCCGAATGAGTGTACATGTTGAGGTCATCTCGTTCTCCTTACCAGCTGTTGTATTAGGTTGTGACATCATCTCCAGCAGTCTAGTGAGCTCACCACGCATAATCGCCATCTCTGACTGTAAACCCCAAATCTCATCTTGCCTCGGGGAAAATATAGATGGCAATTCATCTAATGAATCCATCTCCACGACCAAAGTAACAAGACAAAAGTTAGGAACAGTCCACTAAATAAATGCTGTAAAGAATCTGTTCCACTACAATAGAGGCACCAGCAACAATAAACAGTAGGCACAACACAAAGTAGTACCACTTTCTTTTCCTCTTAGAATAGTTTAATAATATAAATAAAACAATCCGGTTGAGCGCTTTCATCTAATAAGACTTCATCAGAGCAACGAACATAGTTTGTCACAAACCTTATATACTCCTAATTATTCACATGTTCCTTCCCAAATTAACATTTAAAGTGCTAGTGCTTGACCCTAAACGTTGTTATATAATTTCAACTAACTGTTATAAAAACATAACATAAAAAATGCTTAATAACCATTTAAAAAAAAACAAAAAAAAAAAAAAAAAAAACATTTTGTAAAAACTTACAATACATAATATATTTTTTAAAAAGTTAGTGTAGCCAAACTATTAATGGCATTTTTATTTTCTAGTGGCTCCTGTAATGGGTCAATAGAATATTTCATCACTACCTTTCTAACCATCCTAAATGACATGACCCCCACCTGAACAGTAAGAATAAAGTCCAACTATGCCCCTTGGCTTACCAAAGAAACAAGATCACTTCTAAAAGAAAGAGGTAAAGCCTGGGAAACTTGGGTCCATAATAAAACTGCGGTGAATCAACAGAAATACCTTGAACTAAAAAATATATCTAAAAAAACAAAGCAGACTTAGCAAAAAAAGTCACTATACTGATATACAATCTAACCACAAAAAGAACCCACAAACCTTCTGGTCTGCTATTAACAAAATTCTGCAACCAGGTCAAACTAGCACACCCTCCACATCTGCCAGTAACTGCAGTGACAATATTGCCACCCAGTTTAACAAATATTTCACTGAATAATAACTGCCCAGCACCACCACCAAATCTCTCTTCCTTAGTGCATAAAAACAACCACTTTTCCCTACAACCAGTCCCAACAAGTATTATATCTTAATAAACTTAAACCCACAACCCTTGCAGCAGAAAAACTGCCTGCTGAATACCTCAAAATCACAGACAAAGCCATATCATGCCCAGTCTGTTTACTAATCAATTGGTTTATTTCAGAACAACGTATCCCTGCTCTCTGGAAAATATTGCACACAATACCACTACACAAAGGTGGAAACTCAACTGAACTATCAAATTACCATCCCATTGCTATCCTTTCACCTTTATCAAAAATACTCAAAAAGTGCATACATACTCAAATCCTAAACCATCTCTTATCCAACAAACTTCTAACAAATACCCAGCATGGATTCTGCCCTAATCACAGGACTACCACAGCCCTTATTAGCTTCACTAACACTATTAATCAACACTAGAATTAAGGCAACCTTGTATCTTCTATCCTTCTAGACCTCTCTAAAGCTATCGATACTGTCTTTCTTAGTAAACTCTTAACTGTACTATCTGAACTCAGTCTAAGCTACTCCACTCTTACATGGTTCCCGGACAACTTATTAGATCGCAGACAAGCTATAAAATTGCAAAATAACCTATCTCCTCTACTAACTGTTACTTTAGGTGTACTGCAAGGGTCTAGCCTGGCCCCCTTCTCTTAAATTTATTCACTAACAACCTTCATACTGCCACCCTACATGCTAAATTGGTCCAATATGCAGACGATTCAACCCTAATCTGTTCTCCCCCAACCCCCAAGAACTTCAAAAAATTACTCGAGTCCTTTACTACAGTTGAAACATGGCTATCAGATGCACAACTCATACTCAACCCAAACAAAACTAAGCTGATGCTATTTCATCCCACAAAAGCCACAGATCAGATCCCTTCATTTAAAATAATTTCAAGCAACAAAACCCCTATTACATCAGTCCCTCAAACCAAACTTCTAGGTGTTATAATAGATCAAAACATAAAGTTTGACCTACATATTGCCCAAACAATAAAAAAGTTCACAAAAAAATTGGAACTCTATACAGATGCAAAAAATACCTTTCCAATAATACTAAAACCATTATTGCTAAAACCCACCTAGTCTCCACACTTCCCTATGTATCCCCCATATTCATTAATGTCAACAGATCTGACTTAGCCAAAATAAACACCTACTACAACAAAATAACAAAGGTTCTAACTGATTTAGTCTTTAGGTCTCATCGCTGCCAGACCCTTAAACAACTATCTTGGCTAAAACTACAAAATCTGCTCACCCTTAACCAACTTACTATAGTCCATCAAATATTTTGCCAGCCTGAAAAAAAACATCTCTACTATGCCTATTAAATCAATACTCAAGTAAACGCTTACATCAATCCATTAATAAATCACTAATGAACATAACCAGAAGTAAAAATAGCTCAGGTCACTCCCTATACTCCAGCTACATTGCAAAAGTCCGGAAAGCCATACCCCTTAATGTAAGAACTACACTCAACAAAGACAGCTTCAAAAACCTTCTCAAATTTCACTTAGCTAGCACATGGATGTGCACTTGTTCCGACCCGGGCTAAACTACTTACACAATATATACAGACATTTTTGCAATGCATGTGTCCTGCATAGAAAGGTATACCTAGGTTGTTATTCACATAAGGCTAACTTTATCACTTGTGTCTAATAATAGTGTCTTTTTTCACTGTAATATGTACACTATCTTATTATATTTCGCAACCCCTAAAATCAAATCCTGTAATTTGTGACATCAACTTTATATTGCATTAAGTTATTAAGTGAAACACTTGTCGTGTTCACTTACCTTGTTTGAAAACTAAACTTGATTAACATATGCAGGTCTGACACAGCTTTTACACTTCTATTTTCTATTCTTTCTTATCTCAAAGTGTTATCACTGTCACTTGTGTATTTGAATGTATCTCGGTTCACTGTATAATGTGCTATATATTACTTTATATAATTACCACTAAATGTAACCTACTGAGAATTGTGTATGACAATTTTATATTGTATTAAGATAAGCTTTCTATTGTACACCTACTGTAATACATTCTTCCTATTTTTATAATCCTGTACTGTTAATAATGGTACTTTTCCCCGGGCTTCCACTCAAAATGGGCAGTCTGCCCAGTCGGACTTTCCTGGTAAACAAATGTAAAATAAAATAAATAAATAAATGCATTGTATATATCAGTATTTCTTGCAAATCTGCGCAGAAAGTAATGAAATAAAGTCAGTATATTTAAATTGTTAAAATCTGTTTGCATACCTAAGCATCGTAAGGAATATCCCACCCTTCACCGATTGACAGTTAAACAGCTTGCAAAAGTAAAAGTCATTATTTTTGTCACTTGGTCAAAAAAGGTTGCCTAGCCCAGACCTAGAATGCTTCTATACTCCAAAGAGTCTTGGTATGCCTCTTGTGCTGCCACCTTATGGTCATGTTATAGAGCTGCGCACAGATTCATACTTACAGTAAATCAACAGATATTGTAAAAAACTGAACAGTCTTAACATTATTGTGAGTACTGGTTCTTGTAATGGTGAATCTGGAAAATGGCTACTTCTCTGTATAGGGTGTCCCATATTGCAATGACTGTAATTCCCATATCACTACCCCTCCCCAAAAAAAGAAGGAAAAAAACATGCACAATCAGTGCAAAAATGTTTGCATTCACTTCTGGTTTGGAGCAACCACATAAAAATGAAAATGGTCTGTGTGGATCAGTGTTCTATGGCTGTCAACAAATTTTGAATAAAATAAAAATAAATTTTACTACAACAGTGGTACATGAACATGTTTGTTCTCCTTATTATAATACAAAACTACTATTGTAAATAGGTCCTCGACCCTGAACCTCTAACATGTTGTTATGGTTGTCCACAGAACTATAAATGTAAAAAAATAGAACTTTGTTACCATTTTAAAATGAATATAAATCAGGGATTTGAAAGATAAACATAAAGTGAATGTCTAAATAAATGGAGTGAACTGTAACGAATACTCAATAGTTAGCTCAGATCCATCCATATTCACAAGTTTAAATGTTTAGGAAAAGATCTGACAACAATTAAAGGTATAATTATTGTTTTCATTGCCACATATAGTGAAGAATTTAAAGGCAAAAAAGAAAAAGAAAAACAAGACACTGCACTAATACAAACAACATTCCCAGCTGGGATGCAGCCCTGAATGCTAACCATTTTGAAATGTCAGGACCCACTAGAGTGAATCCCAAAATGTGGAGACTGAATGGCTGAAAGAATGGACGTTATAAAGCAAGTCTGAAATGCCATTTCCTGGGATATTCCCTTTTCTCCAAAGTATGGAGATTTTGAAATTGTAATATATAAGTTTGGGAGGGTGTGGGGATGCAGTGGGGCTTGCTTCCCCTGCAAAAAGAAGTTTTTTAAAGAAGAAGAACAACAATTTTTGAGATTTGCTCCTCTCCAGGTTTTTTTTTTTTTTTTTTTGGTTTTTTAGCAGTCAGCATTTCTAGCGGTGACATTTCAATAGGGAGCCTTTACCAACACTTGTGTTAGAAAATAAGATTATCCCTGGGATTCAATAAACTCCATGCAGGAATAGCACTATTCCTGCACAGAGTGGTTTGTCTGTATAGCACATCAGCACGCCTTGCATATTCATGAAGGCATGCTGCTGTTCAACCTACATGGACAGGGAGCATGTTCAAGTACTGCACGGACATTGAACACACCCCCCTACACTCAGAAAGTGCCATACAGTACTTTCTAATAGCATCTGGAATAACATTAGAGAATTACTCTAATATTATGCCAGTATTTCAGTCTCCACAGACAATGAAATGAAAGAAATGATCATTTCAGTGTCCGCGGACAGTGAAATACACATGCCATCAGGAAAGCAATGCAGGGGGTGTGTGACAGGTTCTGTGACACACCCCCTGCATTGTAAAAGTGCCGTACGACACCTCCGTAACCTGCTAAAGTAGGAAATGTGTCCAAATGCACAAATAACAGGGGATAAATTCCTGAAAAGGGACACATCATAATTATTGCCCTCACAAACTTAAAGTTATAGAAAACAGGTCATGCATTAGCATGAATTACCGAAGGATAAAGGTCTGAAAGCAAATGTATGCCAATATTCCCTGACAGCAGTCCATGGACAAAAGCACAAATAATGGGGGGAGCAATAAAATAGGGACACCTCTGAAAAATTGCCCACACACACTTGGAAAGTTGATAGAAAACAGAATATGTATTAGCAGGAATCTCTGAAGGATAGAACCTGAAAGCCAAATGTATGCCATTATTTCCCAATTGCAGTCCTCAATGACTTGTCAGAACACCACAATATTCACTTAAGTAATATAATAATAATATTATAATTTTTTTTCTAGGCTAAGGAATGTTTAAGTGTAGCTAAGCTGATGTCAGTGTTATGGCCCTCTGCTTACCATAGCTTAAACATCCCACAGGAGATAAATACAAATATACAGCTGAAATTCCCAAGCTGAGATAGTGTAGTGCTTAGAGTCCTGGCTTTACATGCAGGTGTTCATGGTTCGAGTACCAAGACAAGCGACTTATTTTTATATGGGGAAAGTAAATTATTTTTGTAAACTTAAATTATGTAGCAACTGTTTTTTATCAACCAGGGTAGTGTAGCTGGTGTACAATGTAAGTGTGAGTGCATATATAACATGTGAAACCACCCATATACACACAAGTGCCCCATACAGTATAGTCACACCTCTTGCCAATATAAGGAAAGCACATAGAGGGATTTCATGTAAAGTGTACTATATACATTTAAATGAAATCAGTCCTCTGATATATTCAAAAAATGAAAAGTGAGCAATGGATAACAATGCTCACCTATGCTTAGTAAGTGCAACCATTGCTAAGATGTGAATGCTACCAGCAGGTAGCTCAGCTAAGTGGATTTGTGCACAGTTAAACACTGTTCAACAACTTCCCATTTAAGCAGTGTTAAAACCGGCTTAGCAGATTTGCACACTGTTTAGTAGAGCTAAACCTTTTCAAAATGGTCCAATGACAGCAAAGGGTGGGAATATTGCACTATTTAAATGGCACAGGTGGGAATGCAGCCATAATCTGTCATAGTCCATTTGTGCAGATACAATGGCTGGTGTAGGAGAGGGAGTGCGCTTTCAGGTGCAATGCTGGAACATTCAGGAGTCCAGGGTCATGGCTGGACTCCTAGTTAAAAAGCATGAGGAGAGACTGCTGTAGGGCCAGTACCAGGGCTCCCAATATAAAGTGGAGGCCTGGGACCATCTTGCACATGAACTCACCAGTGCTACTGGCATCCCCCGGACTGGTGAGCTGGTATAGCACCACTATGCCGACCTAAAGCATAGAAAGTGGGTGCTCTTGGACCAGTGGATCCAAGATGGATGGGCCCAGAATGCTCCAGTAGTGTGCAAGTATCACTATCAAGTAGTTTGTAGCAAATACTAGCCTTCGAATGTGATAGACAGATGTGCAGAATGTGTGTTTTTCTCCCCTACAGCTGCAGCAGAGAGGGCTAGTAATGTGGAAGCCCATGGTGGCAGACTTCTGAGACTGTGCCGACAGGCTGGTGAGTACAAATCTATTTTGTAGTATTTTGTAAAAATAGCTAAGAAGGAGTACATTGTTTACTGCTAGTAGGTATAGTGTTACTTTGTGAACTGAATAAATAAAAAAGTATGACTGACAAATATTGAAGTACAATAAAGACCTTTAAAAAAACGGTTGTGTTTATTCTGGTATGTTGTTGTAGACATATGTAGAATGTATACAGGTTCTTCATAGCAAATATGGCTGTGACAGCATATATTAACTGACAGCATACATTAACTGAGGTGCATCTGTGAACAAGCTGTTAGGAGAAACTGCAGATGGTGTAGCTGTAAAACGAGATATAAATAAAATGTGAAATATATACTGCAATAAGCTCTAAACCTTGAATAGTAATATGTCAAGTATCAGTGTGTGTGCAACATGCAGCATTGCCTTGTGTTTACCTCTGCTTTCCAGGTTGTAGTAATCCAAATGTGTAATGCACAGTACAATAACTATCTGTCATGCATGCATCACCGAATTACAAGTTCACACTGTCTAACCAAGTGACTATTAGGCAGAAACCATTGAAACAAGAAAGAGCAGTTCCTCAGTAGCTCAGTGTGATGAGAAATAACTTAGTTGTTACTTTTGCATACCCAAACACGGTTTGAATCCAAGAAGTGGTACTAAGATGTGCGTATATCTAAACACAAGGAATCAGGAATAAATCTAAGAACAGTCAGGTTATGTTAACAGATATTTTCCCCACAGGTTTTACAGGTAAGCAAATGTTGCCAGTAGCTGTATGAAGGGTACACTAATAAACTGTGTACAACTGTTTAATTGTCCCACCACATGCCTGCAAATGACAGCAGGGTAGGTACATACAATATGCACTCTTCCTGAATCATACCTCTCAAATGCACAGATATTCACTGAATGCCCAGATATTTGTCTCAGATTTGTGGTCCGTTTTACATAAAATAGTGGTGTCATGGCAAATCAGTGGCAAACCATTATAGACTGAAGTTATAAAATAATGATAGACATACAAGTGTCAGATGTCATATCCATCAGAAAAGTCATGCAAATGCAAAATCTGTTATTGTATCAACTTTCTAAGTAAGCAAGAGCAATATCTAAACATTGTCCATATTTAGGGGCCTTTATCCCACTCTTATGTATGGCTTTGTCCAGATCTCATGCTCTAAGAGGTTGAGAGGTATGTTTCCAATACATGTCTCTCAAGTGTCATGCTGGCATGGCTAGTGGTCACTGCTACAAATAATCCTGGACACAGGTTGGAAACCAGTTGATGTATGCCTGTAGCACACTCACATAACAGCAGTTCAGGGTACCTCTCCTGTGCCATATATGTAACCCTGACATGTATGAGTCCCCTCTAGTCATGTACCCAGAGTTGTCACAGTTTACCCCATACCATTCCAGGCTGACAGTTTAATAGGTACTTTTGTATTACAGAAGCTACGGCCATAGGAAGATGTAAAGTGAGGGCAGACCCATAGTATATTGAGCAGTACTGTTGTGGAAAATAGAAGCATAAAAAGTTGTTAATAGATTTTCTGCCCCCCCCCCCCATCTGCATCAATAATTATTACTCATATACTATGGGTATGTATGTTGTGTTATATTATTGTTAATATGCTTGATTGCTTGCATGTTAACATATCCTGTTCAAATACCGTTGTTGGTGGCCTGTTGCAGTCAGTGTTATTGGCATGCTGTTATCATGCATACTGTTGTTCCATTTATGCCTGTGTTCTTGCTATGCAATTGTTTCAAATCTGTTATATGGGGTTAATTGGAACACCCATGCATGCTGTTATAACTAATCTTGAAATGTGTTGTTCATGACTAGCCAACATATTTTGTAAAACCTCAACACCATAGCGCACATGGGAGGGCAGATCCCAGTGGATCTGCCTGTCTCACCTCATCTGGCCATGGCACTGGGCTACAGCACATCTGGGACTCAACCCAGATCTCCGTCATCTGCAGGTCCTGCACCACCTTCATGTTGAACTGCCACATGGGATGGGGCCCATCACTCCTCTGGGAGTGGGACCAGACAGGAGGCCATCAGCAGCAGTGAGGTCCGGGGTTTGGTGTGCAGCACTCTTCGATCCAAGTTTGGAGAGCAGCTGCACCAAATTGAGGGCTGCCTGATGCACCTCGAGGGACAGGCCGCCCCTCCTGTCTAGCCCCCAACACAGCCACCTTTGGGGCTGTGAAGGTGCAGTGGTGACTGTCCATGGGTGGGGATCTCAGTCCCACTGCAACCATATTGGGGCCCCATGGGCTTTGGATTCCCAGCCGCCCTCCCCGTCAAATGTGTTTATCCCCTTCATGTGTCATATACCACCCCTGTCTGCTGTCTTGTCTGTCTTGCCTGTCTCCCTAACCAACCTACCTCCCCAGACATACCTACAATCCTTCCCCAACATCCTAATCTCACCTTAAAAAAAAAAGAAAAGGGCATCTGTCCCAAAAAAAATATCACCCCATACTTAGCTGTTCCTTTCACACACATGTCCACTGGACACATGTAATCCAGTCTAATTGGCTTGACAACACATTTCTGTTATACTCACTCCTCTTTCTGGGGTTTGAATGTCCAAATTCACCTCCAAAATATGTACAAATCCACAGCTGTTGCTGTATAAGAAATGGACAGCTATGGACCTTCCCTACACCCATCCTGCACATCCTACCTTTCATATTGTTTTTCCCTCTGCATGCCCCTTTTTCTCCACTTTCCTATCACCCCTTTTTCTTTTCTTTTAAAAAAATTAGCACGGGTGTAAGCGGGAGTAAGCCAGAGTAAGTGTGAGTAAGCGCGTTTGCGCGATGCTAATTGAAGCCAACACAGGTTAAGCATCTGTATAGTTAACCATGTGTTAGCATCGCTTAGCGTCATGCAAACCAACTTACAACTGCTTAAAACTGCTTTAATCACTCTGTTTCCATCAGACATTGTTCTGCCTAGCAACAAAATAATCAGTGCTGCCAAGTCTTGGACTCAGGACCCTGTACACCATAGTCAGAGCAATGTACCACTGCATCATTTGAGTTGTAAGGATTGTTGATGCTTTTTCAAACATATCGTGCAGTAGAGTCATTCAACAGTAGGGAAAAGATTCCGTAGAATCAGTCAGGTTTTGTATATATACATATATACATGTATATATGTATAGAGATGCATATATATATATATATATATATATATATATATATATATATATATATATATACACACACACACACATATGGAAAAATATATACATAATATAAATAGAGATATACATATAAAATATATGCACACACACACACACACACACACACACACACACACACACACACACACACACATATATATATATATGTATATATAATATATAATATAAATAGAGATATAAATATAAAATATATGCACACACACACACACACACACACACACATATATATATATATATATATATATATATATATATATATATATATATATATATATATATATATATATATATATGGGTCCCTCCAAAACATCTAAAACCCCAAAACCCATAACATCTAATTTTATAACATTGAGACCAGAACATCTAAAACCCAAAACATCTACCACCCATAACATTGAATTTCATAACATCTAACAGTACAAATCACATGAAGATAACATCCCCTCCACATATAATAACATATAATGACACCAAACTACCAAACACACATTTTACTACATTTCTGCAGGGGGACTTGATGCAATGGGGTTAAGAAATTATTTTTTTCCCACTGTAGTACAATCTTGGATTTGGTATATTTAATTTATGGGGAGTGAGTGTGTGTGTGAGGCGGGGCAGATCCCCCACATGGGGTGTGCAGGGGGGGTTGCCCCCCTTCAGAAACTTAGTAAAAAGTGTGTTTGGTAGTTTGGAGTTGTTATATGTGGAGGGATGTTATTTTCTTGTGATTTGTATTATATGTTATGAAATTCGATGTTTGTTTTGGGTTGTAGATGTTCTGGTCTCAATGTTATGAAATTAGATGTTATGGGTTTTAGATGTTTCAAAGTAGACCCATATATATATATATATATATATATATATATATATATATATATATATATGGGTCTACCTGACAACGCCGAAAGGTGATAACACCGACGATGAGAAGACCGACACCAGAAGATCGAAAACTGGGATGACCGATGGATGAAAACCCCGACGCTGAGAACACCGACATGTGAAAAGGCTGTGTAAGTATGCGGTAGTGACGGACATTAGGGTTAGGGTGCGAGTAAGGTAAGTGTGTGATATTGATGGACTCTAGGGATAGGGGTGGGTTAAGTGAGTTAGGGTTAGGGCGCGGGTCAGGTGAGTGTGCGATGGTGACAGTCTTTAGGGTTAGGGGTGGGTTAAGTGAGTTAGGGTTAGGGCGCGGGCCAGGTGAGTGTTCGATACTGACAGTCTTTAGGGTTAGGGGCGGGTTAAGTGAGTGTGCGATAGTGACAGTCTTTAGGGTTAGGGGTGGGTTAAGTGAGTTAGGGTTAGGGCACAGGTTAGGTGAGTGTGCGATAGTGACGGACCTTAGGGTTAGGGTTTGGGTTAAGGTTGTAGATAGTTGTGTATGTAAGGTTTAGTGTGGGTTTGTGAGGATTTTGGTGTGCTTGTGTTGTGTGTGTGCTTTTTGGACAGGGGATTTGTTTTGTTTATTGATTGTCGGGATTGTGGTGTGTCAGGCATGTGAGGTTTCGTATTTGTGAACTTTCGGTTATGTGGTGTCGGTGATTTCGTTGTTGGTGTTGTAGTGCATCGGTGTTGTCAGGTAGATCCATATATATATATATATATATATATATATATATATATATATATATATATATATATATATATACTCATAATATGTAGTGGAGTCATACCTCAGAACCATACCTCTCTTTTAAGGCAAGAAATCTGGCCAAAGGCTTTCCAAATGGGGTGACAATGGGCCAAAACTAGGACATATTTTAAATATTGCTCTTATAAATGCAGAATTTTGCAAAGTGGCAGGTTTTGTTTCCGCATACATGTTCTGAAGGATGTGAGTTCTGAAACTGAAATGTATGTCATCATTTACTGACAGAAATCCTCAGATCATCACAATGATTTACCAGGGAAATAAAAATAATGAATCTGTGGAACAGACCAAAAATATGAGCAATAAACCTGGACATTCTGAAACAATCCAGCCAGTTGAGAGGGATGCTCATAACCCCTTAGTGCAATGAATCTGGACCAAGCCTGACAAAGTGGGGGGAGAAAGCTATGAAAATAGGGACATATCTGAAATACTGTAGTAGATAAGCTGACACAGTTGCTGCAGTAACACCCTCCTGTCTGCCCTAACATATATTGACTGAAATAGTATAAGTCCAACATTCAATTATGTCTCACTAGTTAGTGACTGAAATCCTCACATCATCCCACTGATGTGTCAGAAATACACAACACTTATGGGGCTAGGCAACAGTACATCCTACAAATATCTAGACATAACATCACATTTGGGAAACTACACAGCTGCTAAGCATGTCACCATGCACCGTCCAAACTACAGTCAGACTGACACAACACTGATCCAAATCAGCTATGGGGAATTACACATGTATTTGCAAATATATCAGGCACTACAGGGATGTAACAGCACTGAAAAAGAGACACCAATGTGATAGTGCATACCCACAACCAATTAAACCACAGTCACAGTGACATACCAGTAAGCCAAAGGAACAGTACAGTATAAGGACTGTGTGAACAAAAACATCTCAACATGTTTGCCACTCACACACTACCCCTACATATACTGTCCCAATTCACAGTGTAGTATGACACCTGACAAGAGTATGGGACATGTCTCAGTCTGCCCCTACAAACATATACAGCTAATAGATACCAGAAAATGGAGCAGCATGCACAGGCAGATAGAAGAAGATCCATAACACATACATCTACCCCCCTCCCTACACAGGCTACATAACATTGACACACTACACTGCTATGCAATCCTGACAGTCAGTCAACAATCACCAGAAATACACAGACCTCTCAACTGTTCAGAGTCCCACAGAATGTTCAGGCTTAGTCCTCATGCATAAGGCCTCTTACACATAGCATGTCTGGCATTCTGATATATCACTGGGATAGTACAGGAATGAAGGCACTAAATAATGATATACCCTACCTATCAACCTCTTACTACATGACATCTGGAAAAAGCATGACATACTTGGGGGACAGAGGCCCAAAAACAAGGGCATATGTGAAATATTGCTGTTATAAACTGAGACAGTTGCTGGTGTAACAGGGTTTGTTGTAACATATTGTTTCTGAGGGATATGAAGCCAGAAACATAAATGGATGATACCATTTACTGACTGCAATCCCCACAGTATGCTACTGATTTTCCAAAGACAAAAAATGTCTGAGGAACACACCAAACACGAGAGTCCAAAATCTGGCCATTCTGCGGATAGCCCTACAGTTGAGAGTTATGTCAACCACATAATACTGTCAGAGTTAAAATCACACAAAAAAGCCATGTCCACACAAACCTTGTTAAACTAGCATTAATTCAACTGTATAACAGCAATACTTACATTCTGTCCCTATGTCTGGAACATTCTCCCCCAGTTTGTTGGGCTGTCTCCACAGTTTTCAGTTGCAAGAGGTATTTCCAACTACCCTCTGTGATGCTGTTGTTCACACACCTCCATGAAGTCCTCCTTACAGGCAAGGAAAAGGGGCAACTCCCACATGAAGTACTCAGTTATAGGAGTGTGTTGCCATGCCATTGGCTATAGGAATATCACCACAGGTGTTCTGCATGCAATAAGCAAGTGGAGGGCACCAATTGGTGCACAGGCCATCAGCTGCTCATGAGCATCACCTACAAAAGGCAAGCTGCTGCCTATGCAAAACAGATGTACACCCTGCATCTGGGAGAGAGAGAGAGAGAGAGACAGACAGAGACAGACAGACAAAGACACCAAACAACGCATATTGGAATCAACCAACCATACTTGGAAACAAAAGGTATGTCAAACAAGTAAGCATGTAATGGAATGCAGTATGGGGTATGTAGTAATGGGAAATAGGACGTTTAACAAATATGTCTCAACAAGACTTGCTGTACTGATATATTGCTGATCAGAACCTATGGCCATAGCATCTGGGTCTGTCTGCAGTGACATAGATCACAGCTCAGGTCCCTGAGTCACTCCAGGAAAGGATGGCTCAAATATGACTACTACTGGAGTGTGTGTTGAACAATACTGACTGTGACACTGCTAGGCCAGCTACTGGAATGTCGTAGATATCCATATGTTAATTGTGAATACAACTACGATATACATTTTTGGCTCAGAAATGTGAGAGACCTATACAGGGTATTTGCATAGTGAAATACTGTTGCAGATGTGTGTATTGAACTGCAGGTGATATACTGAGCTCATACCATTCAACTGTCCAGTGTTATGCACACTGACCTTATGGGTGCCTCATATTTGTAGTCATTTACTTATAGAATTGTGTTATGTCTGGCAAATCATTAATCATTGACAACCTATCAAGACTGACATTACAACATCTCCTTCTCTTTCTTTTGGCTGTTCCCGTTAGGGCTCTCCACAGTGGATCATCTGTCTCCATTTCTTCCTGTCTTCTGCATCTTGCTCTGTCACACCAACCACCTGCATGTCCTGTATCACCACATCCATACACCTTTTATTTTAGGCCTTCCTCTTTTCCTCTTAGCTGGCAGCTTCATCCTTACCATCCTTTTCCCAATATACTCAGCATCCCTCCTCAGCACATGTCCAAAACAAAATAATCCCGCTAGTCTCTGGCTTTGTCCCCAAACCGTCCAACCTGGGCTGACCCTCTAACATACTTATTCCTAATCCTGTCCACCCTCGTCACACCCAGTGCAAATCTTAACATCTTTAACTGTGCCACGTCCAGCTCTGACTCCTGCCTTTTTGTCAATGCCACTGTCTCTAACCCATATAACATGGCTGGTCTCACTACCCTCTTGTAGACCTTCCCTCTCACTCTTAATGGTACTTGTCTGTCACAAATCACTCCTGACACTCTTCTCCACCCACTCCATCCTGCCTGTACTCCCTTCTTCATCTCTCCCCTACACTCGTCATTACTCTGAACTGTTGATCCCAAGTATTTAAACTCATCCACCTTTGCAAGCTCTACTCCCTGCATCCTCACCATTCCTCTATCCTCCCTCCCATTCACACACATATATTTTGTCTTAGTCCTGTCGACCTTCATTCCTCTTCTCTCTAGAGCATATCTCCATCTCTCCAGGGTCTCCTCCACCTGTTCACTACTCTCACTATAGATCACAATGTCATCTGCAAACATCATAGTCCACGGGGACTCCTGTCTGATCTTGTCTGTCAACCTGTCCATCACCACTGCAAATAAGAAAGGGCTCAGAGCTGATCCCTGATGTAATCCCACCTCCACCTTAAATGCACCTGTCACACCCAACACAGAACTCACCGCTGTCACACTACCCTTGTACATATCCTGTAGCACTCTTACAGATTCTTCCGCCACTCCTGACTTCCTCATACAATACCACAACTCCTGTCTAGGCACCCTGTCATATGCTTTCTCTAAGTCCATAAAGGCACAACGCAACCCCTTCCGACCTTCTCCTTACTTCTCCATCAACACTCTCTGAGCAAACATTGCATCTGTACTGCTCTTTCCTGGCATGAAACCATACTGCTGATCATTAATCATCACGTCCCTTCTTAACCTAGCTTCCACTACTCTTTCCCATAACTTCATGCTGTGACTGATCAATGTTATCCCTCTGTAGTTACTACAGCTCTGCACATCACCCCATTCTTATAATAGGTACCCAAACACTTTTTTCTCCACTCCTCATGCATTCTCTCACTTTCCAAGATTACATTAAACAATTTGGTTAAAAAGACCACTGCCATTTATCCTAAACACCTCCATGCTTCTACAGGTATGTCATCTGGACCAGCAGCCTTTCCATTCTTAATCCTCTTCATAGCTATCCTTACTTCCTCCTTGCTAATCTGTCACACTTCCTGATTCACCATACCCACATCATCCAACCTTCACTCTCTCTCTCATTCACTTCATTCAACAGCCCCTCAAAGTACTTTCCATCTGCTCAACACACTATCCTCACTTGTGAGTACATTTCCCTCATTATCCTTTATCACCCTTATCTGCTGCACATCCTTCCTAGCTCAGTCCCTCTGTCTAGCCAATTGGTACGGGTTCTATTCTCCATCCTTACTGTCCTACCTTTCATACAACCCTTCATATGCCTCATCCTTAGCCTTTTCCACCTCTCTCTTTGCCATGCACCTCATCTCCTTACACTCCTGTCTACTTTCTTTATCTCTCTGACAATCCCACTTTTTCTTTGCCAACCTCTTTCTCTGTATACTCCCCTGTACTTCCACATTCCACCACCAGGTCTTCTTGTTCTCCTTCCTCTGTCCAGATGTCACACCAAGCACCTTTCTAGTCGTCTCCCTTACTAGCTCTGCTGTAGTTACCCAGATATTTGGTAACTCTGCACTGCCACCCACTACCTGTCTTAATTCTTCCCTGAACTCAACCTCACATTCACCCTTTTTCAGTTTCTACCATTTGATCCTGGGTGCTGCCCTCACTCCTCCTCTTCTTGATCACCAACGTCATCCCACAGACCAGCATTCCATGCTGCCTAACTATACTTTCCCCTGTCACCACTTTACAGTCTCCAATCTCCTTCAAACATGTCCTCCTACATAAGAGATAATCCACCTGTGTGCATCTTCCTCCACTCTTGCATGTCACCCTATGCTCCTCTGTCTTGTTAAAATATGTATTCACCACAGCCATGTCCATCCTTTTTGCATACTCCACCTCCATCTCACCTTCTACATTCCTTTCCTTAGCACCATACCTATCCATCACTTCCGCATCCCCTCTGTTCCCTTTGCCAACATGCCCATTGAATCAGCTCAAATCACCACTCTCTCACTCTTGGGTACAGTCATCACCAGTTCATCCAATTCACTCCAACATTTTTCTGTCTTATCCATCGCATACGTAGCTAGCGGAGCATATGCACTAACAACAGTCATTACACCATTAATTTCCAGCTTCATAAACATCACTCTATCTGACACTCTTTTCATCTCCAAAATACTCTTGGCATACTGTTCCTTCAGGATAACCCCTATACCATAGAACTATTTTGACCTGACTTCATACACCTAGCCTTAACCCCTTCCATCTGGTCTCTTGCACACACAATATATCACCCTTCCTTCTGTCCATCATATCAGCTAGCTCTGTCCCCATACCAGTCATACTGCCAACAGTAAAAGTTCCTACCCTCACTACCACACTCCTAGCCTTTCTCCTCTCTTCCTGCCATGAGTGTCAGACATCATCCAGGATATGTCTGTGAATGCAAAGGCTACTGTGCTATCAAATGGCTTAAGTGTGTTACAGCAATATTAAGAAAGTTTCACTAATTTTGGCCCATCACCCCCCATGTATGTGTGGCATCATCCAGAATTCCTGCTCTAATAGGTTGACAGGAATGACTGAGCAGCAAGAGTTTAAATACAGTGTGCCATACTGACATAGAACAGAAATGTATATCAGGTATTACCTGTGCACATGTGTGTACGAGTAGGTGTATCTGGCTGCCTCATAACAATAGACATGGATGCAAAATGTCAGGTAAATAAGCTGTACATATTGTACACGTGTGTAATGTCAGTTTCTGTGCATCCAACAGAGTTAGATTTCTACAGCTACTGCTTGTTGCATTGCCTTGACAAATACATGGGTACTAGAATAAGCATGATTATCAGGTAGAAATTTCAGAGGTGTCCAACCATGTTATGACCTTGTGTCCATGCCTACCACAAACAGCTATATGACCACCGACATAGCAGTATGGACTCAGCAATACCTTACCTGTAAAACCTGTCTCTACCAAAGTAGAGTAAACCCCTTTGCTGGACAGCAGCAATGCACAAAGTACATAATGTGATGCTATATTGGCTGTACAGGGCAAAGTAGGAGAAGGCACCAACTTGGCAGCAAGTCAACCTTTGTCTGAACGAGTATATAAGGTCACAGATGGATTACTGTAAGGCTAACTATGACTACAAATTGGACACATCCACCAAGGCCAGTCACAAGGCCATCTTCACATATGTCTGCAATGTCAGAGGCAACAACCCACCCTGTAATGGTGGTCAGTCACACCACATATACACACACCATAGCTATAGCCAACCTGCTGCAGACAAGTTTAGGGAAAACATCACCCCCCTGGCTCACCATCAGTATAGGTGGATATGCACAGCACCCGGACCCCTCCCCTCATCATCAGGGAGCAGGTGCATGCTGCCTAATCAAACTCAACAAAAGCAAGTCTCCATGGGACCTGATAACATCCCTGTCTGCATACTACATGAACTCAGGTACATGCTTCCATCTCCATTACACACTGTATGCAAGCAAAGCCTGTGCACCACTGACATCCTGTCTTCAAGGAAGACGGCCACTATCATCTCTCTATATAAACTTGAATGATGAATGGTGGTTTATGCAATATACTGGCCCTCATTTGGGGGAACATTACATGTCAGGACCAAGAGTGCAATGCAGGTTCATACTGTGCTGATAGATGACAGGGGTATGATGTTGTTGTAAGTGGTGGATAATGATAGGCAATATTGATGTGCTGGCTCTGTAAATAACTCTGGGCAATGTCTGAGGTCCTGTGATGTGTTTCTCTGTTTATGTCTTCCAGGTGGCATGCAGCGTCAGCCAGCATACACTGCAGAGGAGAATGTAGTTATTACTGATGCAATAATATAGCACCATGCAGTGCTGTTCAGCCAGAGCCGACAAAATCTGCGGGAGCGGACTGCTCTGTGGGACAACTTTGTTCACAGAGTGAACACCTTGGGCCACCATGACCGCACATACGATCAGTTCAGGCATCGGGCAACTGAACTGATACTTCGTACCTGGCAAAGGGTTGCTGCCTTGGCCAGAGACTGTACTGCTACAGGTGGGGGTCCAGCCACACAGGCCCCACTTACGGCAACAGAGGAGCTCCTTGCCAACCTTGGGGCAGCCTCCATACAACAGCCAACTAATGAAACACCAGTCCTGGAGGTGGGTGGCACCCAGGCAACAGGCAAGGAGAGTCCAGGTAAGGTCACAGTGCACATTAATTTAATCATGTTGCAGTCATACTGTCTTCTATAGAGTATCTACATGCATATGTCAGTTAAAACTGCATTTGTGGGTGGGGTTTAGTAATGCACACAAGTGCACATCTATGGTTAGGGACAGCAAAACGTGTACTATCATAGCTTAGGCTGTACCTGTTCAGAAACATAGCATTCATCTTGTACCAATGCCAAATGTGAGTCTGCTGACAATACCTCTCCCCCACAACTAAATAGGTCCATCTGTTCTGCACATGGGACAGCAGCCTAAAGACAGTGAGTATGGGATTTTCCTGTTGTGGATCACCAGTACCTCAGGCATGTTAAGATCATGCATGTGACCATGCACACAACTGTTAATCTCAGCTATTTTGCAATATCTGCATGTTCACTTGTGCTACATTGCATCACAGTGGTCATCACAGGGGCCAATTTGCAGGAGAGGTCACATATCTGTAGTATACCTCACAACCTGTCATTGCAAGAAATCTGGACAAAGACTGACAAAATGGAGGACGAAGGCCCAAAACTAGGGACATATTTTATAAATTAGTGTTATACAGTGCATATAAATGGTGTACAAAAATGAGAGCACAATAAAACATTTCCAAACCCTTCCAACCTTTCATGTGACCTATAACCTGTACAGTTCAATTGTAACACAAACAAGTCTGTTAGGGGAACAATTATGACACATAAAAACTTATAAGAAGCTAGATGCATATGTGTGCACAGGCTGAAGCTAATACTGTGTTGAAGCAGCTTTCAATATTATTACAGCATTACGTCTTCTTGGGTACACACCTGCCATCAATTACAGAGACTCTTTGATTAACAGCAAATAACAGTCAGCTGTCCTACCAGGATTTTCCTAAATTTACTCAGTTAATTGCTACAGCAACAGCCATAGTTCGCACACAGCTTATGAAGCAGCAAAGGGATCTCATTTGTGAAAGGTATCAGCCCAGAGAAGGGTACGCACACATTTCCACAGCATTGCATATACCATGGAACACAGTGAAGACAGTCATCAAATGGTGGTGGAAATATGGAGTGACAGTGACATTTCAAAGAACTGGAGATCCCCCCCAAATGTGTGGAAAAGACAAGACCCAAACTGGTCATGGAGGCTGCCAGAAGACACTACAGGAGTTGCAGGAATCACTGGCAATTACCAGTTGTGTACTACATGTGACAACAATCTCTGTATTCTCCACATGTCTGGCCTATGGGGTAGGTTTGGAAGATGGAAGCCTTCTCACACACAAAACAACATCCAGGTCTGGCAAATTTCTCAAGAAAAATACATTAGGTCCCCCAATAGCATGTGGGGAAATCTGTTATGGTGTAATGAGACCAAGGTTGTACTTTGTGGCCACAATACAAAAAGTTTGTTTAGCACAAGAGCAACACTGTGCATCACCAAAAGAACAGTATCCCCATGGTGAAGCATGGTGATGGCAGTGTGCTGCTTTGGGGTTGTTGTTCATAAGCTGGAAGTGGGCCTTTAGCCAAGGTGGAGGGGATTAGGAAGAGTTCAAAATACCATTTCATTTTGGCCCAAAATCTTCATGTGTCTGCTAGAAAGCTGTGGATGGAGATAACTTACACCTTTCCACACAACAGTGACCCATACCATACATCAAACTCCTTAAAGGAATGTCTTCACCAGAAGACAATCAACATTTTGGAATGGCCCAGCCACAATCCACACATACATCCAATAGAGAATCAGGAGTGTGTGTCCAGAAGAGGCCTTTGCAGAAGTTATGCCCTCACAATCTGACAAAGTTGGAGGGCTTCTGCAAGGAAGAGTGTTCAAATATTGCTAAGTCGAGATGTGTCATGCTGATACACACTTTCTCAAGAGGACTGACTGCTGTTATGAAATCAAAAGGTGCTTTAACAAAGTATTAGTTTAAGGGTATGCACAGTCATGCAACCAGCCTATTGGATGTATTTCAACTTCTACATGTTACCCCTAACTGATGTATTTGTTCTTCAACTGGATTGCACGGATTATAGGTCACATTAAAGGTTGGGAATGTTATCACATGATGCCTGTAGTCCAATGTTATATATCAGACAAACCTGGCATGTTAACAGGGGTGTCTATACTTATAATATCCACTGTAAGCTTAGAAGGTTGTTAGTGTAACCGGTTCTGTTGGAACATACATGTACTGCAGGTTTTGAAGTGTGAGACTCAAAATATGGCATTAAATAGTGACACCAGTTTTCATATCATCACAGTAATGTGTCAGACAAACACAGGTTTTATGACGAACAGACCAGAAATATGAGCCACACATGTAGACATTCAGTGACACTCTGCACAGTTGAGAGGTATGTTCAGTAGGAGTTGCCACTGTGCTATACAGGTGAATAGCAATTATGTGTACATGGGCACAGTGTATGCTACTTGAACGCCCATCACCTACTAACACTACTTACATATCACAGAGGTGTATATAAGTAGTAACATTAAGTGGAAAGGGCTGCACTGTATGATGTTGAGGGCCTGTCCAGGATGTGTATGTAGGGGTCTGACTGTGTTGTGAATGCCACCAGTTGGCTATTGTGAGATCTGTGTAATGCCTGCCTGCCACCTCACCTGTATGTGTGTGTGTGTGTGTGTGTGTGTGTGTGTGTGTGTGTGTGTGTGTGTGTGTGTGTGTGTGTGTGTGTGTGTGTGTGTGTGTGTGTGTGTGTGTGTGTGTGTGTGTGCATGTGTAGCAGCAAATGGTATAGTGCGGGTACTAATTTACATATGTTGTCTTTCCCACACAGGTGGTCATGGTGGTCACTGTCCCTCCCACTCAGAATCTGATGTCAGTTTCTCTGCAGACTCTGGAAATGATGATGGTCATATTCAGGCACAGCTGGTGTTGTCATAGGCTGAATCTGTGCCATTGGTTGGCATCCCACAGTCATCCGCAATCTCCCCGCACATAGTCACAATGCCCACACATGCCCCATCCCCAGCAGCCACAGATGATGGACAGTTGGCAGGTGGTGGCATGGAACAGGATATTGTGGTGACTATGGCAGGTGTGAGTGTAGACACTGGCCATAACCAGAGTGCAGGCAAGGTCCCACACAAGCGGATGGACAGGGGTACTCACAGGAGGACTACTGCTTGTCAAGCAGCTGTCACAGGTGCCACAGCAGGTGTCACCAGATGCATGTTTCGGGCTGTCATGAATGCACAGGCATGTAGTGAATGCAACACCAGACAAATACTCAGGGTGGTGGATGCAACTCTTCCTGATTTATGTAGCGACATATGCGACCTTGTTGAGGCCACATGCCAAAATACTGATGTCATAAATAGACAGTGAGGTGAGATTTTGCCAGTCTTCGACCATGGCATGTTTGTGTTGGAGCATGTAGTGGGAGATGGACATTGGCCACATGGATGTAGGTCAGCACCAGCATTAGCTAAGAGTCTACAGGATCGTGCGCCTTCACACTCCTGTAGTGGCAGTGACACCAGCACTACCAAAGGTGGGTTGCTGTCCACATCACAATGGAGCAGGCCATGGGCACATGGTCCTGGCTGGTCCCATCAGGGACATGGATCCAGCAGACAGCAGTCACCATCAGGAAGCAGTACTGCATCTGGCTTTGGGCCTGCTGGTGCCAGTGAGGCCCCTGGCAGGACCAGTTCAAGTGTGCATGGCCAGAAACGGTGAACTGGACACCCTGCCATGTACAATCCACAGCTGCCCAACATACCCCTGTGTAGGGCAGCCACATGGTGTGGCTATGTGCATACATACACACACACACATCTATATCACAGTCAGGTCACCTCCAGACACACACAGCACTTCTGAACAGCCCATCTATAGGATACCCCTCCAAGTACACACACATGGATGTCAACAGTATGGCCCAGTCTAGGCCTCTGGCAAACCCATACCACACCCTGTGCATATGATGATACCTGTACCACATCCCTGTCATCCATACCATTGATGCAGGGACAGGCTAATATAGGTCTTATGCACAGGTTGAATATAGTACATTGTAGCTATGTAATACTATGTAAGGTGCTATCTGCTTGCATCTGTTATGGGTACACATAAAGGTATATGTACCTTATTAGCCATGATGCATTATTGCTGTTAGTACCACTGACTGAACATAGTCTGACATGCTGTATTCTCTTTGTTTTCCAAGTGTCTATGTGTCTGCAGGCTGTGGCCCTGCAGACATTACCAACATGGAGTATGGCAGAGTGAAAATACACTGACCGTTTCATAGCCAAGGTACAGCTTTATATGTACATTTACCAGGTGTGTATGCATGCGACAGTGTGTGATGGACACTGTTGTCAGACAGTGTGACCTGGCGTACATACTCCTTCTCACAGACAGGTAGCCTTCAGACATGTCACCTCAGTGTTGCATAGTACCACAGGCTCATACATATGGAAAAGGTTACTGGAGTACTGTCAGTAGGTCCCTCACAAACTTAGCCATTAGATTGACCACAACAGATTCATGTGTCAGCACCTGTTGCCCCTGCCATTTCTTTCCCATACACTCAACCCTGATGGAGTTGGTGAGGGCATGCATGGTACTGTGTATGACAGGTTTGTGGTATGTATTCCTGAGTTCACAGGGTGGAACAGGGAGACAAAATGTTATAACCTTTGCATACAGACAGTAAAGGCTGACACAGGGGATGTGCATACAGTAACTGAAACACAGTTGGCAATACACAGATTCGTAAACTTACATATCCACTTTAATGTACTATAGTGCTACATACACATGACATGTCCCACATAGATTATATGCATGGGACATATCACACTACCTCTTACAACACATAATGTTGTGAATACCTTCATGGATGGTGAGATAACCCACCAGAAATAGCAGCTGGTGTCATCTATTGCTCTTACAAGCCTAGACAAGTGGTAGGGTAACAGTCATTGTATCAGCATGATATTTCAGTCAGGTATGATATCTGATGCTGGCATGTGTGTCAGTACACTAACTGTGACCTATTTAGCAACAATATCACATACATGGCCATTGTTAGGGGACACAGACACTATATGGGTTGCAAACATCCAGATATTCTGTAGACATCTGTACAGATGACTGGAATGGCCTGTATAACAATTTAACATACTGCATGTGAGGCAGATGCCATTAACATGCTATATAAAGTAATGCCATCGGGAGGTGGTAAACAGGCATGGATGGTACACATATCAAAATGGTATAACCCACACAGGATATGATTCTCACCCAAACACACGCACACACAGTTGCCAGCATTGAGATGAGAATTCCTACCTATCTCTACTATAGTGTTACTCAGTTATCAGATGCACCATGGAGCTTATATGAATTCACCTTGTCCTAAGGTACTTCTAAGGTGAATGACATCAGCAGGCCTTATAAAGTAGGGTGATGGGAAGTGTACAGGGTGGTACACAACTCAAAATGGTATAACTCACACATGATATAATTCTCACCCAAACACACACACACACACACACACACACACACACACACACACACACACACACACACACACACACACACTTACTTGCTAGTATTGAGATTAGAACCCCTGCCTCTCTAGTGATTTGTACTATAGTGTTATGCAGTTATCGCATGCACTACAGAGCTTACTGGGCTGACAACTGGCCAAAGGTGCTGATAAGGGGAATGACATCAGCAGGACTGATAAAGTGGGGCACTAGGTGGGACACTTATCAAGATACTTCTTCTTACAAACACACACACTTACACACACACACACACACACACACACACACACACACACACACACACACACACACACATATTTGTCAGATCTGAGAGTGGAACCCCTGTTTATCTAGTGATGTGTCCTATAGTGTTACACAGTTATCACATGTGCTACAGAGCTAATTGGGGTGACAACTGCCCAAAGGTGCTGATAAGGGAATGACATCAGCAGGACTAATAAATTGGGGCACTGGGAATGGCCTAAAACTATTTCACCTACAAACAAACACACACTCCCTCACTCTCACACACACAACTGTCTCTCACACACACACACACACACACACACACACACACACACACACACACACACACACACACACACACACACACACAATTACCAGTATTGAGATTAGAACCCCCCTACATATCTAGTTATTTGTACTATAGTGTTATTCAGTTATCGCATGAGCTACAGAGCTTATAGGGCTGACAGGTGTCCAATGGTACTTCCAAGGTGAATGACAGCAGCAGATCTTGTGAAGCAGGGCAATATGAAGTGTACTGAGTTGGAATAGTTTCCTAATACTTAGAACTATGGAGAAACATACACACAGGCAGGTGATATGATATTATAAACCCAACCTCAGTACCATTACACAATGAGGCTCACATCTTATGCTGGCATGTGCAACTGCTTACAACTGGTATGCCTCTGTCCACAGCAGGACATCACTGTATGCCATTCAGGGTATCTGTGTGTGTGACTCACTGTGTCTGTGTCCCCCTGTGTCTCTTTCTCTCTATTATTGTCTGCCTCTCACTTCCCCACATATATGTGTGTGTATGCTTGACATATGTTATCTGTTGCCCATATATATGTCTGTGTATCTCACACAACAGATGTGGATATATCACATATGGGCAACCTACAGCTAGATGAGGGTAATCCTGTCTGATGTGTGTGTGGGGACAGTTAAGGTGTACATAGCTGTCTGTATGCGCAGACATATATACACAATACTGTCGTATATTTTGATGTGGGTTACAATATGTCCTGTGATTCTCTAAGTGTAGGTACATGCCCAGTGTGACCTTCTATAGTTGGAGTGGGACTTCATTCTAGAAATAGGTGTACTCCAGTCCAGGGTTTTGTGTGCTACAGCCATAACTCTCTGGAGTACACAGGACTTTTCTCGGGGTACGGGGTTTGTTTCGCAGAAATTTTCTGATGTATCTGTAGTCTGACACTGCAATGTATTGTGCCATTACCTAGTGCCAGGCATCCTCAGATCATCACAGTGCTTTACCAGAGGAATACTAATTGTATGATGCATGGACCAATATTATGAGGGCAGCTATGTGCATTCTTGCCCAACAAGGCCATTTGTGAGGTGTGGCTACAGCCAGTTGAGTGATGACGCGCTGTGTAAACAGTCCTGTAACTTGGTGATATACCAGCTGGGGATCTCCTGCTTGTGTGGTATCTTTCTAACCTGAGATGTCATATCCTTGTGTGGCCATACCTCTCACCTGTACATTTTCTGGCAGGTTGTTCAGGTGTTTGGCTAGAGGTTTCATTCTCTGTAAACTTGTGTTTTTATGGCAAGTTAGTTTCATATAATTGAAGTGTGATGTTACAAAATAATACAGACATTACTGTTGCCGAATACATAACCTTCAAACAATTCCCACTACTGCAAACCCCTCACCCTACCAACTTTCTCAGTATGTAAGGATGATATTTACAACACATGCCTAGCATTGTGCCTTTGTTCCACTTTTATTTCTGCTCTTGTCCAGACATCTTGCTGTCAAAGTTTGGGAGTTATGGGTGTGGGTACAGAGTGCATTCTACTGTGCAGGCATCTCCATCATATGTAAAAGCAAACATAAGAAAAAAGGATTATTAAAAATAACCACTGGCAACAGTACCAAAAAGCACTTATATTCACAAAAGCCTTAGCACCTCGGCTACACATCCTTCAAGATGTCCATTATATGTGTAGTATATTCCACATAGCACTGTGACATCCAGGTATGTCAGTGGCAGAGCAATGGGTGTCACTGACATGCATAACAGTTGGCACTGCACTAATCTGCACATGGCCCTGTCAGAGACAACACTGTACCCAGGGCACTGCAAAGATGACTGCCTGGAGAATGTGCTGGCCAGATCCTGACAATATTAACCACACATACACATAGCTCATTGACCCCTGCATATTGTGGACAGGCAACATGTTTTCATGTGTATTGATACAGCCCTGCTAATGTGTGATATGCTGCTATTTCCCTGCAAACATACATGTTACTGCATTTCTGTGGGTATATGGGGGTTACACTTGTTAGCTGTACACATTTGCACAGACTGTGCTGATATTTGTTTTACATTTTGGTTCCATTTATCATGCTAGTGTGCCCTGTTTGGGGGACTAGAGGTATATCAGTAAAGAACACAGGCCAGATTGTAATGGCATACATTTGAGTTTCAGACTTCTTTCCCTTCATAGCCTTACTGCAACTGAGAGTCCTGTTGTGCTATCACTGTGTGAGTCTGTAGGGGGGTAATTCAACAATGCCGCCATTTATGTGCCTTTACCAGACATTTTTCTCTGGTTCTCTACAGCTGACTTGCTGTGTGGGTGCGAGGGGTAAGTATGGGACCCCCACACTGACATTCATGCTTGTGACCTATGAGCCCACAGTTAGTTGTCCCCACATATATACTGCAGTGGGATTTTCCACCTTGGGTACTATTGCATAGTGTGTGGAGGCCAGTTTTGGGCAGACATTTCCTGGTGTCCCACATAGCTGTCAGTTGTCCACTGCTATCCCAGTAGGCCATCCAATTCCCTTGCATGCATGCAGCATTACCATAGATATGCTAGCAAAACAAACTAATCCATTCATTTATTGTTAAGATGACTGACTTACCTTGTGCCTGCGGCAGTTGTGAGGATGGTGCTTGAGGGCCGCCTATGTTGGATGCACACAGTACACTGCCTATACATGGTAAGTTAGAGGTAATGTGATGTGTATGTCATCCATTTTACTGTGTGTGTGAGTCAGAGAGAGGTGTCAGTCCCTGGGGTCCCTGCAGTGTTAGTATCTGTGCTATGCATTGCCTCTTTGCAAAGGCCTGAGCATACTGGGCATGCCTCCATCTGCCTACAGGAGCAGGCTCTGGGGCATCCTCCTCTGAGTCCCTCTGTGCCTGTGGAGACCTTGGAAATGGTGGTGGGCTGTGTGGCCTTTCCCTATGCTGTTCCTGCTGCAGCTGTTTCCACAGGATCATATTGTGTAGCATGGCACATACTATGAACATGTGTGCACATGTGGCTGGAGAGTACTGCAAGGATCCACCAGATATGTCAACGCAGCAGAACCGTGACTTAAGGATCCCAAACACATGCTCTATAATGATCCTGGTTTGTGTGTGTGCCTTATTATGATGTTCTTGTGTGGGTGTGTGTGCATTTCTGATGGGTGTCATCATCCATGGCTCCAGTGCATAGCCAGCATCCCTTACCAGATGGCCATACAGGATGCCCCCACTGGCAAATGCCTGGTACACCTGTGACGAATGCCAGATGTGGGAGTTGTGATAGCTTCCAGGGCTGCCAGCACACACATTCATGATAATGTCCTGGGCATTGCACACAACCTGGCAGTTGATGGAGGGGAATCCCTTGCGGTTTATGTAGACCCTACCCTGTTTACTGGGTGGTGCTTTGATGTGGATGTGTGTGCAGTCTATTGCACCCAGTACCTCCAGGTATTCTGCTACACGGTAGAAGAGACACATATTCCTGGTTCTCTCCTCATGGGTGTTGGGGAAGTAAATGTGCTCACCAGCATATGGTAGCATGGCATCTAGGAACTGGTGGAATACCCTGGATTCAGATGCCTGTTAGAGCCCAGCGATGTCCCCAGTAGGCCTTTGGAAAGTATCTGTAGCTAGAATTCATAAGGTTACACATAACTTTGTATCCACTGGGATGAGTTCCCCTCTGTTGGCTCTAGGTCTGAGTTGAGGCCAGCACAGCTTGGTGATTTGCTGAAGTATGTCTCTGTCCACCCTGTAACACCCTATTATCTCCAGATCATTTAGCACCTGGTAAGTTACCCTGGGTCTGAACACTCTTCTCCTCCTCCTCAGTCTGTGGCGGTTGTCAGCATTATCCTCCTCTCTGCCCTCAGCCTCTAGCACATACTGATGGATCAAAGCAATGGCAGCCCCTAATATTGTTCTAGTTAAAATTCCCCAGCATGACTACACCAATGGTGCAGAGTTTGTGGGAAAAAACAGACTATAAGGTGTTTGCATAGTTTATACTGTTGTACTGCAGATGCTGCCTGTACGATTGGCTGACTATAATGCATTTCACCTGCTAGCTATGTAATTTGCTCTTGATTGCTTTTATTCAGCTATTTTATTTTTTTCCCCCTCCCATTTCTGCCCCTTTTAAACTCCGAGGCACTCCGCTCAAACCCAGTGCCCAAATGTAAACAGTCCTGTTTGTTTCCGGTTTTGTTTTTTTTTTTTTATTTTGTTTTAGACCGGGTGCACACCATGCAAACCCATTTAGCTAATGTAAACACAAAGAAATGGCCCTCCCTGGATGCAAACACTCTCTTTATTTCATGGAATAAGTCAATATAGCCTCAGGCACACCCCCTTTCTTAGCTGTGCTTAGCTAAGCTTATCTGAGCACCATAGGGCTCCAATGTGCTTACACCATGCATGACACACACCCTTTTCATGTCTGTTGCTCCTCCTGCTTACACAATCATAATATAGCACCTACATGGTTAGTTGCAGTTTGGCACTTAGAATATTTTTGTGATTCAGTAAATTTCCCCTCATTTGCATACCCCACTGCCTTAGCCCATAGTCACTGCACTACCACAGAGCCTTTCACCTTAACAACCATTGTTCCCTGCTATGGTTTTGATTCTGCATGCCATAGACTGTAATGGCAAAATGCAGATTTCTCTTAAAATTGAGCTTTCACAATTTTTTTTATTTTCGGCACAATCCTGTTTGCGCACCACTGCCCTATGCTTAAACGGCCGAGATCAGCCAAAAAAAATAACTTTTATTTTTATAAAAAATACACTTTTCCATGCCAATGGCCATATATTTGGCCATTGACATGCCTAATGATTATAATACATTCTTTTATTTGAACTGCCATGCCTCCGTTTTTATTTTTGCAGAAATGTATTCGGCTAGTAGCCGAATAAATTTCTGCAACTAACACAATTCTTGCATGGATGCCTGCCTGCTTCCTAAATTGCTATTTCACCAGCAAATGAGGTAATTAGCATTATGCAGTGGGGTCCATGCAGGAATAGTGTAGGTAGGCTCGTGCACGTCAAAACAGTAGTTTACTGGTTCGCTCGGCAGCCATATTCCATACAGGAGCGGCTACACTGTTTCTGCATGGAAAAATTAGCTTATTGAATCCAGGGGTATGTTTTGCATCAGAGAGTTGGCATGGCCTACCTCTCTCAACATTATCAATGCGTTTTGTTATCCATCTAAGAGATAGTGTTATCTGTTAGTATATATGCCATAAAATGGATAATATTCTGGCTTCCATCTCCAGCTGAAACCAGTGGTCAGTATGTGTACTTTTTAAATAAAAAAAGAAGCATTAGAAATTATGAAATGGATTACTATCAGAAGAAAGAGAATTTCATGAAATGTGACTTTATGGATTCATTTCATTGCTATCACTGAAAAATGTGTCATTTTTCCTAGGTAGGCCATGATTCACAATAAAGTTGTGTGGTATGTAAAATGACATTGAGTGGGAGAATTTCATGAAATGTGACTTTATGGATTAATTTAGTTGTTAACACTGAAAAACAAGACATTTTCCCTAGCTAGACCAAGATTCACAATAAAGTTGTGTGGTATGCAAAATGACAGTAAGTGGGAGCAGCCACAAGTAGGCATTGCACAATGGAGCAGCATGGAAAGGAAACTGGGTTTGAAAATGACAATATGATAACATGTAAAAGAAGGTGGATGATCTAATGAGTGTATAAAAAGATGCAAATGTGCACTGCTGAAATTAGGCCAGGATTCATAGACATGAGGCTTATTAGGTGCACAGCACATTATGCATCACTATAATAGCGAACACGGAAACATTCTGGTGATTGTAGGTTCCTCTATCTCACACCTGGTGTAGGCTGTGTTAGCAATAGTTCATACATGACCAGCTAATTCACAAGCAGCTGACAGGCCATTTAACTTTGGTTGACATTCATCACCCACAAACCAGACTGGGAAAAATAAATGGTCTTTCTATACTGGTAGAAACTAAGGGATTTGTAGATCATAAAACATTTACTACAGGGACCTTCCAAAGACAAACAGGCAGTACAGTGGACATATCATATGTGTCAGCCGCAGAATACTGAATGCATTTCTCGGTATGCTACTTTCACACATGGATATGTGTTGGCCTGCAGAATATTCAGCACATTTACTGATATACTATTTCCACATGTGGATGAGAATATATGTTTTACTATCACACCACAGGAGAGAGTCACCACCACCATACCCAGCTTCAGTGACATTGCCCTCTCCTCCGAAATAGTAGGTTATGTAAATTGCACACACATGACAATAAAAACCTCATCTGGTTTCTTTGGACAGTAGTATGATCTTATTTCTGTATCAGCTGCCAGCCAATGGTAATGCACAGGGGTTGATATTTACACAGCACCATGGCATTACCCTGAGTTTCTACATGTAGCATGTAAGTCATTTATATTGCCAATTTCTGCATAGAGAAGTGCCAGCGCTACCTAGCTGTTCATGCTGGCACTGTAGAAATCTGACATATCTCAACTCGCATATATACTTACTGTGTTTCAGGTGATATAGGATACCCACTGGACCCCTGGTTGAATATGACCATAAGAAACCCCCAGCATCAATGAACAGCAGGATAATACACCCCACTTGGAAATCAGAACCATCACTGAGTATGTAACTGTCTAGCTGAAAGCCTGAAATCATAGCTGGACTAACTGAATACATCTGGGAGGGCTCTGCTTTATGCCCCTGCTGCTGTCTACAAATCATATGTACCATACAGCATGCAATATACCATATTTATCAGGAAGCATGGAGACCAGTCAGCCATCCAGGAAACTTCTGGAACCTTTACAGCCACCCTCAGTACAGCCACCACACCAACACCAACATGAGATGACAGTGAAGCTGTGACAGTGTGCACGAGCTGCATCATACCCTAGAGGATGATGGAAACAGAATGTGGCAGCAAAGGCAAAGCAGTGGCTTCTAGTGCAATCCCAGGACTCAGGACAAGCACACAGTGGTAGTGCATTGTCACCCAAAATCGATGAAGTGCATTCTGGGTTAGCTAAAAGCTATGCTGGGAAGTACATGGTCAACTCACACTGACATAGGAGGGAGGGAGGAAAGATATAGTGGGTCACAATCACCATCATTTGCACAGATGATATTGCACGCAGTGACACATGACTGACATAACAACATGGAAGGGGGGGCATTGCACTGATGGTAGTATAGTGGCAAGGGGTAATCTGTGTCATACACATCTTCTTCAAAAGACAGACAGGGGGTGTCAGTATGGGACCATGACTGGGAGGGAGAGGCATGATGGCATCATGACCTGGATGTGGAACCAATACATGACTGTGACCTGGAGCCACTGCACTTGCCTATTGTGGTGGAACTACTGCCCCCCATGAGAGGGAGAGTGTGTTACTGTGGGATTGGGGGGGGGCTATGTGGATGCCACTACATGCTGGCAGTCATCCCAATCCACACCATGATATGGAGAAGTCAGACACTGCTAGACCTGCAAGAACAAACTGCATACCTTGCAGTGACCTCCTAATATGACCACCCCATATAGGTACCCAGATCTGACCATGAAAAACATTGCTGGAAGGCACAGTTATATTGATAAATGTATTAAGTATTCTGCTAAATTTCATCCACACATGGCACTACTATTCTCCACACATAGGTGGATATGGCAGCAGCATGTGCCCTATTGAGACTTAGCAAGTCATCATTCCTGGGCTACAGGGTGTCACCAAGGCATTGGCAGTGATAGGTTACATCATCATAAAAGCCAATGACCACACCAGTCATCTCCATGTCAGCATGGGGATTGGCAGACTGTCCTCAGATGATACCCTTACACATCTCCTAACTGACCCCTAGTGCCACTTCTACATCAGGGGCAGGCTGTGATGTCAATTGCATTCTCTGATATGCACAAATTCCCACTAACAGATGCCTTTGAGTATCAGAAGATCGGCGATAGGGAGTGCATGGCTGCTAGCTAGTGCCACAGCATAATGCTCCCTCTTCTCCCACTTCAGACAGCGTACATCTTTTTTAGCTTAGATCCAATTTCACCACTGGAACACAGTTGGCTCCTCAGCCATGCAGTGTCGTACCATGGCTACTTTACAATGCAGTAAAGTATGCTAAGCAGTACAAAACTTGCTCAGTCATGAATCCCAGTCTTATGGTTGCAGTTTGTACTGTTTCCAGTTGAAAAGTGTAACAGTCTGGTGTAAACCGATTGTCACTCTGCTCACAAGGGTCTAATTAACGACAGCAGATAAAATCCTGAAATACTGTCACCAGCATATTAGGTGTTGTGTGACAGGGCAGATACAATAAGCTGCATGCTTACTTAAATACACAAAGTGTTTTAGATGACACTGAGCCAGCATCAATCTAAGCCTTGTGTTGAGTCCTCCATGACGAACTACTAAAGGTACCATTACTGAAAGAGAAACTTATGAACGTGGTTATTATAAACATAAAGTGTTTTAGATGACAGACATCAATCAAAGCCTTGCATTTAGTTCTGCATGATGAACTAGTAAAGGTACCATTACTGATTGAGAAGCTTATGAACTTGGCCATTGTAAACTTTCCAGAGAACTCCAGTATCCTTTACTATATTGCATTTTCAAAAATGCATGTAGTTTAACTAGTATGGTTTCTAATAAAGTATAGATTTGTTTGTTTTTCTTGAACATATGTTGTGAATTTTAAGCTGCCAACTCTTGTGGCAGTTAATTCTTTGATCTGCTTACCCTTAGCTGACCTGATTGTAAGAACATCTAAGTAATTATGACATAAATTAGCACTTACAAATAAAAAGTACGCACATTCAAAGAAAAGCATGTCCTTCGTTATTGTTACAGAAAATTAATCACTTGCTAATTTGCTGAAATCAAAACAGTTCTGCAGCTTTCTCTTTGAAACTTTCTAGCAACTGGCTGTCCAAAACCACCCCAAAATGTATTATTAAAAATGTTGGAAGGGAAACATAGTAAGAACACAAAATCAAAATTATAATGCACAGTGTTGGCATTCCAGCAGAAATACTGCATTCAGTGTTACAACATGCAGTAGTAAGAAATGTATATTTATTTTAAATGCCAGATCTGTACTTTAGTCTTTAAGGCGATGGCAAAAGTAATATTATATTTTTTCTTTAATAGTATGAAGGTGAACTAAAATACAGACTTCATTTTCCATTCCTTGAAAATTTATTTTTTTGAAAGGTGATGATGGCAAATCTCTCAGGGCAAAGAAGTTATTTTCTGAAGCTTTCCTAAAAATCCTAGAAACTTGACAATGTAATGTCCCTTTTCTCATGTATTCCCTTCTGTCTTTCTGTCATCACCTTAGCTGGCAGGTGTAAAATATTAATTGCATCGCTTGGGACCATCTCAGTCTGTTGTGTCTGTCCAGAATAACGCTCTTCCTTCTAAATATAATTACTGACGGTCGGCTTTTTAATCGTCTCTGCCTTGCTCATTAATTAGAAATGGTGCTCTGCTATGTGCAGGAAAATTTCGGTTAATTATGAAGAAGAAAAAAGACAAATTTGTCATGTCTTTTGTTTTCATTCTGCCATATCTCCTGCTGACAGGAGTGCAAAATGTGATGGACGGTTCATCAGATCAAGCCAGATGTTCTATTTACAATAAGATGTTTGAAAATGAAGTAGGTCTTTTCTTTTCACTGTAATTCAGATGCAAACCATGAATATGCTAATTCTAGTGGATGAGGAAATGCCAGGGTGAAGAATGAGTTATTACTTCGCTGAATTCTTGCACATAATTCCTTTTCTGGTAAAATGTGGATGGGTTCTACTACAAAGGTGTTTGGGACAATTATATACATTTTGTTACATTCTAACTGTTACACTGTAATGTAATGTTGATTCTGCAGACTACTCAGCCATAACTGATGAATTATCATAATAACAATTATGCAGTATGTTCGTGCCAAGAAATTGTTTTATTATATAGGTGATAATGACCTTTTAAGGCAAAGGTGCCCCTACAAGAACCATGATATATAATATGCTGATTGCAGTTAATCATGGTGGAACAGTGAAAATCCAGTATGTTACACATGTGAATATATAATAATAATGTGAATGTATGCTATACATGGTGGATGGTTAAAAGTTTTGCTGTGCTGGTGAGTTTCATGGAAGCAGATTTCAGTTCTTTTATAGGAGGTATGTCATTGTAAGGCAGGCTGAATGGCAGGACATTTCTGTAATTTATACAGGCCTCTGTGGATTGTTTTGAAACAACAGATTTTTCTGTAATGGCATTCATTCATGTGTTTTATTTGGAAGGTTTGTTGAGAATTCTGTGATTTTGTTGCAAGACTGCCCGTGTTTAGTGTGCTGAGTTGCGTGGACATTAATTCATATGGATGAGACAAAGTATGCGTAGACAGAGAATAGTCTACTGGACAGTTGTTTCTAGATTGTTCCTTGAGAAAGGGTTTTGCTCTGTAAAGGGGGTCCCAGCTTTTGATTTGATTTTTTTTCACTATTTCTGGGATGTGGATGTCAAATTTTAATTTTTTATTTTGTCTGTGATAATGCCTGGGAGCTTATATTTACCACACCAATATGAATGACATTTATTAGGCGATTGAGGAGATCATTGTTTGAGGAAGGGTGCATTGCTGTTAAATTCATGCTGTGATTTTATTGCTGGTAAACAGCACACCTGAGCAGGGTATTGTACTAGTCTACAAAATGAGGAATAAATAAATTCACTTGCAAAATGGAGAACTCCATTAAGATATGTAATAATGCTTTCTTCCACTCTACATGAAACAAAAAACTTTCTTCCTGCATGAATGCCTAAGCCATTATGGTGAGCTGGAAGAAGCATCTTTCGCTCAGTTATGGAGATTTGGACACTTTATAAACTGTACATTTTATAGTCAGGCTTACCCTTAATCAGTACAGACTTCCAGTTGTTCTTACTAAATTTGAGTTATTTGTGAGTGATGTGGTAAATCATTGAAGTAAGTGAAAGCAGAAGCTGAAAGCTATGAGCGTTCAATGAGCTGCTTCCCATAATGCAACAATGTAGCTGGGCTGTGTCTGAAAAAGGCCCATGTGGATCAGCGCTCTACTCTGCTTAACAAATCCAAAAACAGAAAAAAACCACACGATTCCTTATTACTCACATGTTGTGTAGTGTATATAAATGTAGCACTGTGTAAGATGTGGTTAGTTGTCTGGCTTTCAGTGCTATGACGCCTGATGGTCACAAACTGTGGCATCTACTGCTGATCCTTGCTTTTCCTTAGGGAGCGTCTTCATTAAAAAGAGGTCACATTGATGAGTGGATGGGAGATCGTAGGTTTACCCCAGGTATTACTTCTGTGTCACTGTTACACAGAGGCACAGTATACTAACCTCAAAAAAGGGCATAGCAAAATTAATTTAAAATGGGTGGCGAAAGCCAAACACACTCTGGCTAGGCTTATAAATGCCCTAGGGCAGATAGCCTAGTATGAACCTATGAACCTATGAAGTATCCTGCATAGAGCAGCTGTAGAATGGAAAACCATTATATAAGTAACTAAGCTTTAATGTAATTGCTGTAGCCCTAGAATCACAAGCAGAGATCTAATACATGCCCTTGTACAACTGGACAAATATTTGATAAGATATTTGTTGATAAACCTTCATCATGTTCTATTCTACCTGCTTTTTCTGTAACAGCTTGGCAACATTTAAGTAACTAATTATGGACTTCTTCTTAGCTGAGGCCTTTCAGACAGCTTTTAGCATGTTCATAGGTGTTTATTAAGCTAACCACCACAAGGGCCTTTTTAAGCCTAGCCATGCAACCAAAATCTCTGACAAGTTCTGGTACACTTGATAAGTGTAAGCAGGTACTTGTGAGATGAAATATTTACAAGCAAAGGCCTGGGAGATTAACCATTTACAGGCTGCCTGTGTCCATTAAAGACATAGACGCCAAACTAGGGATGAATTTCCTGTTTCCGAATGAGTTGCCCAATTTACACTTGAATTGGGTTAGGGAGGAACTCTGCTTCAAATGAATGGGAGCTTGTTCCAGAGAAGGGGTGTCTCTGGGATACATACCTGTCTCTCCAGCAGGTCTTATTTATATCACAGACAAGATTTATTTCTTTAGAATGAGTAATTCTGGTGCTGTTTGTTTTGTAGATATGTAGGAGGTCCTTCAGGATGGGGTCTGACAATGTTTTGAATGCCAGGCATAGATCTCCCTTCAACAGCCTATAGGAGACAGAATACAAGGATAGGACCTCAAGGCAGTCTGCATAGGACATGTTATTATGCCCTGTATTCTTTTAGTGAGAAACCTCTGTGGAAATTCCAATTGTTGGATGTGCCTATTTAGGTACATACCAAAGAGGACTTTAGTCTGCAGACTGTTACAAGCCTAGTCAATATATGGAGGTCTGAGTCAAACACTGTCCCCCGGATTTATGAATCCTCCGTGTAAGACTTAATAAGTCTTACTCGGAGGCTGCAGTTGAACGGTATGACGTCAGCGTGCCATGAATATGCATGAGGGCACGCTGACCCAACCATAAGTCCTACACGGACCGTGTAAGAAAGCAGGGGGCGTGTCTGACTGCCGAGCAGTCCAAATGTCCACGCCCCTGCAAGTGTTTAAAAAAAAAGGAAATAAACAAGAGCGAGTCCGCTCAAATGTCCCTGCATCCAACACCTCACTGCCTGATAATGTAAACCCCCATCACACATCTAAAACGCATAACCATAAAATTTCTTTAAATACCCAAAATAGCTGCCCATATTTGCGTGTGTGTGTGCGCGGGTGTGCCCATTGCTTAATTACAGTTAGCAATTCTGACATGGAAGAGCATAAGAAAGAATGTTTATGCAAATCACACCAAATAGCAATGGCGTAATGGTAGAGCGTTCGCTCAAAAAAGAGGCATTCATGGTTTGAGTCGCACCACTCCCTTTCGTATTTATTTTTTAAATCAGTATATGGAATAATAACCCATCCACTGGGATGCACAAGCCAGTGCATTTCTTTGTGCCAGTCCCAAGCCCGGATAAATGGGGAGGGTTGCATCAGGAAGGGCATCCGGCGTAAAACTTCGCCAAAACATTTCATGCAGTCACCAAGAAAAATTTTTATACCGGATCGGTCGAGGCCCGGGTTAACAATGACTGCCACCAGTACTGTTAGCCTACAGGGTGCTGGCGGAAATTGGGCTACTCTTGGCCGAAGGAGAAGAAGAGGCAGAAGACATGGCTGAAGGCAGGAGGAGAGGAGAAAGGCTAGGACTGTGGTAGTGAGGGTCGGAACTTTGAATGTTGGCAGTATGACTGGTATAGGGAGAGAGCTAGCTGATATGATGGACAGAAGGAAGGTTGGTATATTGTGTGTGCAAGAGACCAGATGGAAGGGGAGTAAGGCTAGGTGTATCGGAGGTGGGTTCAAATTGTTTTATCATGGTGTGGATGGGAGGAGAAATGGCGTAGAAGTTATTCTGAAGGAACAGTATGCTGAGAGTGTTTTGGAGGTGAAAAGAGTGTCAGATAGAGTGATGTTTATGAAGCTGGAAATTGATGGTGTAATGATGAATGTTGTTAGTGCATATGCTCCACAAGTTGGGTGTGCAATGGATGAGAAAGAAAAATTTTGGAGTGAATTGGATGAAGTTGTGATGACTGTACCCAAGGGTGAGAGAGTGGTGATTGGAGCAGATTTCAATGGGCATGTTGGTGAAGGGAACAGAGGGGATGAGGAAGTGATGGGTTGGTATGGTGTTAAACAAAGGAATGCAGAAGGTCAAATGGTAGTGGATTTTGTGAAAAGGATGGACATGGCTGTGGTGAATACGTATTTTAACAAGAGGGAGGAGCATAGGATGACATACAAGAGTGGAGGAAGATGCACACAGGTGGATTATATCTTATGTAGGAGGGCCAGTTTGAAGGAGATTGGAGACTGTAAAGTGGTGACCGGAGAAAGTGTCGTTAGGCAGCATAGGATAGTGGTTTGTAGGATGACGTTGGTTATCAAGAAGAGGAGGAGGAGTGTGAGGGCAGCACCAAGGATCAAGTGGTGGAAATTGAAAAAGGGTAATTGTGAGGTGAAGTTCAGGGATGAGTTAAGGCAGGCACTGGGTGGCAGTGAAGAGTTACCAAATAGCTGGGTAACTACAGCAGAGCTAGTAAGGGAGACAGCTAGAAAGGTGCTTGGTATCACATCTGGACAGAGGAAGGATGACAAGGAGACATGGTGGTGGAATGAAGAAGTACAGGAGAGTATACAGAGAAAGAGGTTGGCAAAGAAGAAGTGGGATTGCCAGAGAGATGAAGAAAGTAGACAGGAGTATAAGGTGATGAGGTGCATGGCAAAGAGAGAGGTGGCAAAGGCTAAGGATAAGGCATATGAAGAGTTGTATGAAAGGTTGGACACTAAGGAGGGAGAAAAGGACCTGTAGCAATAGGCTAGACAGAGGGGCCGAGCTAGGAAAGATGTGCAGCAGGTAAAGGTGATAAAGGATAATGAGGGAAACATACTCACAAGCAAGGAGAGTGTGTTGAAGAGATGGAAAGAGTACTTTGAGGGGTTGATGAATGAAGAGAATGAGAGGGAAAGAAGGTCGGATGATGTAGCGATAGTGAATCATGAAGTACAATGGATTAGCAAGGAGGAAGTAAGGATAGCTATGAAGAGAATGAAGAATGGAAAGGCTGTTGGCCCAGATGACATACCTGTGGAAACATGGAGGTGTTTAGGTGAAATGGCAGTGGAGGTTTTAACCAGATTGTTTAATGAAATCTTGGAAAGTGAGAGGATGCCTGAGGAATGGAGAAAAAGTGTTTTGGTACCGATTTTTAAAAATAAGGGTGATGTGCAGAGCTGTAGTAACTACAGAGGGATAAAACTGATCAGTCACTGCATGGAGTTATGGGAAAGAGTAGTGGAAGCAAGGATAAGAAGGGATGTGATGATTAGTGATCAGCAGTATGGTTTCATGCCAGGAAAGAGCACTAGAGATGCGATCTTTGCTCTGAGAGTGTTGATGGAGAAATACAGAGAATGTTGGAAGGAGTTGCATTGTGTTTTTGTAGACATAGAGAAAGCATATGACAGGGTGCCTAGAGAGGAGTTGTGGTATTGTATGAGGAAGTCAGGAGTGCCAGAAAAGTATGTAAGAGTGATACAGGATATGTACAAGGGTAGTGTGACAGAGGTGAGGTCTGCGATGGGAGTGATGGATGCGTTTAAGGTGGAGGTGGGGTTACATCAAGGATCAGCTCTGAGCCCTTTCTTATTTGCAATGGTGATGGACAGGTTGACAGACGAGATCAGACAGGTGTCCCCATGGAATATGATGTTTCCAGATGACATTGTGATCTGTAGTGAGAGTAGGGAACAGGTGGAGGAGACCCTGGAGAGATGGAGATATGCTCTGGAGAGAAGAGGAATGAAGGTCAGCAGGACTAAGACAGAATATATGTGTGTGAATGAGAGGGAGGATAGAGGAATGGTGAGGATGCAAGGAGTAGAGGTGGTGAAGGTGGATGAGTTTAAATACTTGGGGTCAATAGTTCAGAGTAACGGTGAGTGTGGAAGAGAGGTGAAGAAGAGAGTACAGGCAGGATGGAGTGGGTGGAGAAGAGTGTCAGGAATGATTTGTGACAGACGAGTACCTGTAAGAGTGAAAGGGAAGGTCTACAAGAGGGTAGTGAGACCAGCTATGTTATATGGGTTGGAGACAGTGACATTGACAAAAAGGCAGGAGTTTGAGCTGGATGTGGCAGAATTAAAGATGTTAAGATTTGCACTGGGTGTGACGAGGGTGGACAGGATTAGGAATAAGTATATTAGAGGGTCAGCCCAGGTTGGAAGGTTTGGAGACAAAGCCAGAGAGGCACGATTACGTTGGTTTGGACATGTGCTGAGGAGGGATGCTGAGTATATTGGGAAAAAGATGCTAAGGATGAAGCTACCAGGTAACAGAAAAAGAGGAAGGCCTAAGATAAGGTTATGGATGTGGTGAGAGAGGACATGCAGGTGGTTGGTGTGACAGAGCAAGATGCAGAGGACAGGAAGAAATGGAAACAGGTGATCTGCTGTGGCGACCCCTAACGAGAACAGCTGAAAGAAGATGATGAGTATATGGAATAATAACCAACATATATGTTTAAACACAACTAAAAAGCAGTGAAATGGCCAATGTATCAGTGAATAAAGTAAATATTTTAAAGGATCCCAATATAAAATTGACCGCAGTTAAGCAGCGCTTCACCCAGCGCAATGGTGTTGCCCCTAGCTAACTTGCGCTTTACCCAGCACAATGTAGTTGCCCATAGCTAAATCACGCTTTACCCAGTGCAATGTAGTTGCCCATAGCTAAATCACGCTTTACCCAGTGCAAAATAGTTGCCCAAAGCTAAATAGCGCTTTACCCAGGGCAATCGGTTTGCGCGGAGGTGCGCGCCACACCAACCAGTGCCCCATCGGGCAGCGTGGAGCAACGTAGAGCAAAGTTGCTTACACACAGCCACGCCCCCTAACTTGTCTGGACAGTAGTAAAATAAAATACAATGATAAGGTTTGAACCCAGGACACTGTGCACCATAATCAAAGTACTGAACCACTAAGCCACGACAGCTTAGGAAAAACATCCACTGTTAACATATATATAGTAATAAATGTTTGCTTAACCATTGTTAAGCATGTCTGCAGTCAGCCGAGAATATTCAAAAATGGCCAATCACAGAAAAGTGTGGGAAATGTGGCATATTTAAGCCGCATAGGCGGGAATACTCGCCATAACTGATTGTAGCTCCCATTTGCAGTTAGAATGTCTGGTGCTGGAGAGGGTACACGCTTTCGAGCACAACGCTGGGGCATCGAGGAGACAAGATATATGGTTTGGCTCCTAGTCCATCGGCATGAGACTCGACTCCTGCAGGGCCAGTTCCAAGGAATGGAGTATAAGGCAGAGGCTTGGAACCAGTTGGCTCATGAACTCACCAGTGCCACAGGCATCCCTCGGGCTGGTGAGCAGGTCCGTCACCACCATGCAGACCTGAAGAGGTGGAAGCAGGACCTTCTGAACCAGTGGAGTCAGGAGGCCCGTCAAATGCGGGATGCCCCACTACTAAGTAGGTAGCCATGGAATGCAGTATGTAAGATAAGCTAATATAGTCTAAATAATGGATAGGTATGTCTCAATATCCCTTTATTTACTCCACAGCTGCAGGTGCTCACACTATGAATCAGCAAGCCTATGCAGATAGGCTGCTAAGGCTGCACCACCAGGCAGGTTAGTAAATATTCTGCATGCATTGTTACGTGATATATGTGAGTGAGCATGAGAAAAGTGCTTAAGCCCAATTATACAGCAATAAAATGTCCTGATTAAATCCTCTGCATGTACTGTTATATAACAAACATCAGTGAGCCAGAAATTGAGTGTACTAACCTACCAATCAAGCTAAAATAATTCTTGAATACTATCCCTGCATGTACTGTCATAACATATAAGTGAGCAGGCCTGAAAAAAGAGTGTTGTAACCCATCAAGAAAGGTAGAATATGTCCTGAATATGTCTTCCGTATGCACTGTAATAACAAGTGAAGGAGAGAGACTGTAGAAAAGAGTGTTCAATGTAATTAATAAAGGTATAAAATTTGGAGTGTGTCTGTGTCACTTACTTTGAAATGTTGTTGTACCCTTGCAATAATAAATAGTACTGTTGTATTAGCTGCTGTCAACCCACAGTTGTGCAGTCCCATAGGAAGTGGATGAAGGAAGTGGCAGTAGCTGTGAAATATAAAACATTAATTCCCTGAATAAATCATCTGCATGTACTGTTACACATCATAAGTCAGATAAGCAGGAATAGAGTGTAGTAACCCATGAATAAAGCAAAAACTTGTCTGGAATACTATCTCTGTATGCACTGGCATAGATAAAACGTGAGTGAGCCTGTAAAACAGTCTTGTAACCTATCAATAAAGGTATAAAATTTCCTGAATAGGTCTACTGTATGCAGTGTAATGTCAAATACAGGAGAGAGCCTGTAGAAAAGAGTTTTAATGTAAATAATAAAGGTATAATACTTGCAGTGTGTATGTGCCAGTTACTCAGAAATGTTGTTGAACCCTTGCAGTGAAGAAATGTTACTCTGTTGTAGTAAGTGCTGACAACCCCCAGTAGTGCAGTCCCATATAAAGTGGATGAAGGAAGTGCCTGTAGCTGTGAAGTATGCAACAGTCCTAAACAGTTGTGAAATGGCTGACATGCATAGGTAAATCTGGCACACGAGTAGCCTATCAAGGTGTTCCCCAGAAACTTTTGTGTTACCTGAAAAGTAGGGTTGTGTAGAAAACAAGTGAAAAAGCCATGTGAACACATCCAGATGTGCACATACATAAACAAGTCAATTTAATACAAGTATGTAGCAGTAACATCTGCATCCTGGACAGTTACCATGTCAGATATAGGCTAGGTATATCATGAAGTAGCAAAATCCATAACGCAATCAAATGCATGTTGCTTAGTGTAAGAATACATGTAGGGGATATACACCTGCAGTCAATAGGAATGTAGTGTACAGTTAAAGTACTAATAAGATGTTAATGGAGGTTTCTTTTTACACCCTACTCCATGTGCATAAACAATGCAATTCCACACCTCAATGGGTATGTGTAATCTCATAAAATTTGTTGGGACATATGTCCTATTGTTATAAAAAATCTGCACCTACTTTGATGCATGTCCCCTGTTAAAACACCACAGTCTTGGTGGCCTGCTGCCACCAATCATCCCTGCATGCTGTTGGAATGTCCACTGTCATTCAATACATGCATGTGTTATGCTTGCTGTTCAACTGTTGTAACCCTGGTGTGTTGGGTTAATGGGAATATTACTGCATGCTGTTACAACTAACTTGGAATGCTGTTGTCTATGTTGTAATTAAAAACACCTAATCACAGAACGTATGGGAAGGTCGGTCCCAGCGGACCCACCTGTTCCACCTCAGCTGGCAGTTGCACCTGGCACCAGCAGGTCTGGTGCTCAGCCCGGGCCACCCTCCTCCATAGGTCCTATGCCACCTTCGGGTGGAAGAACTGCAGGGGATGGGGCTCACACCCCCCTGCAAGCACAGGTGGAGAAGGGCCTCCTGTCACCCTCCAAAGGGTCCAGGTTGTGGTGCATAGGGAGATCCAGCGTTTAGTCGCTGATCCCCTATGCCAGCTCGAGGCGAGAGTGGCGTGACTCACGGGTGAGCCTGCCCCTCCTACGCAGCCCCCAGCACAGCGACCCTCGGGTCTGTGAAGGTCCATTGGTGACTGCCCATGGGTGGGGATATCAGTCTCACTGTTACCTTCTGTGGGCTCATGGGCTTGCAATTTCCAAACATCCTTCCCCGTCAATTGTGTTTACCCACCCCATGTGTCATACTCCACCCCTGTATGCATCTTGTTTGTCTTGTCTGTTTACCTGCCCAACCTACCTCCCCAAATATACCTACTTCCTCTACCTCACTTACCACTCTCCCCTGAAAAAAAAAAAAAAAAAAGGGACAATCTGTACCCGAAAAAAAATTATGCCCCATACATAGCTTCCCATTTCACACATGTCCATTGGACATGTACACTGATAATTCTAATTGGCAGTACAACAAACTATGTTGTCCTCACCCCTCTCTCAGGGGTGGAAGGTCTCAAATTTCACACCACATTTTCAACATATGCACAGCTGTTGCTGGCAAAGAAATGGGCATCTATGGACCTTCCCTACACCCGTCCTGCACATCCTGAGCTTGTTTTCCTACTGTCTTTCCCTCTCTGTGCCCCCTTTTTCACCACTTTCCTATCTCCCCATTTTTGTTTCTTTCAAAGAAATTATCGCGGGGGTTAGCGGGAGTAAGCACTTTTAAGCAGTAGTAAGCGGGATTAAGTGAGTGTGCGCATGTGTGCGCTTAGCTAAGCATCGCAAACCCTCACAAACCCACTTACTACTGCTTAAAAGTGCCTTAGTCACTCTATGGCAGGGCCCCTGTTCTGCTGAGCAGCAAAATAAAAAACCTCTGCCAGTCTCGAAACCCAGATCATTGACACAATAGACTGCATGAATTACCACTAAGCCACAGCAGATATATAAATAACTTGGTTCTGAAATAAATATATCATGCATTACAATGAGGGAATGTAAATGGAAATTAGGAATGGTATAACACAAACCCTTTTCTGTGGGTCTTTACCAGCAGTGGTTGTGGAATTGCATGACATGACTGTGAAAGGAGAACCAGCCATCCTAGCAGGGAATAATGTTTCAGTAGCACCTTACAAACACCACACAGTATCAGACCAGGATAAACACTGGCCGCAGGAATACAGTGCAATAACCACATTTGTATGGCAGTTAATTGTGTAAGTGAGAAAAAAGTACATACTTCCATGTATCCTGTGTTAGCATTTGGAGGGGTGCGTACATGTCTACACTGAGATGTGTGTACTGGAAGCAGCAACATGCAGGTATGAGTACAACATGCACATAACTGACTACAACCCTAGCATCAGATAAGAGACATATACCAACCTTCAGACTGACACAACGGTGTCCAGAGCAAACAAGAATGGGCCCCACCTTTGAAATCTGAAAGGGCTATGCCTACCTAACCTAGCATTTTACAGCAGTGGGCTGCAATCACAGTGAGTAATGCAATCACCAAACAGCAGGCTGCATGCAATTACTGAATGGTGGGCAGCAATTGGTGCAGAGGCTGTCACATGCACAAGTGCAGATACCTAGAAAAGCAGGCTGTACCTGCAGTCCACACATGCAATTATATCATTACAGGTGTCGTGAGGCAGAGAGTGAGAGAGACACGCACACAGAGTGAGATAGAGACAGAAGAGAGGCAGAAACAGAGACCGAAGGTGAAATAGAGGGCAAAAACCCAAATCAAACCAGCAAAAAAAAAAAAAAAAGATACAAAACCGTAACACATGGAGCAGGTAAATACAAAGGTAAGGTATGTAACTCAAATGTATGTGTTGGCATGTTGTAGATGTTCCCGAAGAGTACTCTACACACTGCAAATCATCCATGTGTGGCAGCAGTATGTATCTATCTGTATCTGCACATGTGCATAGGGCAAGGGACATACTGCAACTGTTAGTGAAGAGTGGACAGCTGTCTGTCAGTGAATGTTGATATGTGCATATATCCATGTAGGTTGTAGTGTGTGGCCTAGAAGACAGCATGCAGTGTGCTGGAGTGGCCTTAGGTCAACTGGTGCCCTAGGCAGAAGGGCCCCATGGCACCCCCTACCACACTTCCTGGTGCCCCCTTCCCTGTGTCCACATAAATAGTGGAAAAGCATCCCTGCTAGAGTGGCGCCTTAGGTGGCCGCCCAGTAGGCCTATGCCTAAGGCCAGCTATGGTAGTGTTGATATATGTCATGTGGTGGTTAAATGCTGTGGGACAGATTTGTCAGATCTGATGTGTTACAGACAGTGAGGCCTGCTAATGCTACAAGGGCTGAGGACACTCACATGCATTCTGCACAACACTGTGCAATGTAATCACATACCTGTACATCCCACAACTGTCACATAAGTGAGATCCCCACCATGAAAGGTGGACTGTACATGTGCCTATATGTACATCCATGTGTACAGCAATGGATGTGTACATGCATGTGTATAGATATGCATATATATAATATACAGATATATATATATATATATATATATAGATATATAGATATATATATACATATAGAGTGAGAGAGAGAGACACACAGAGACACGGGGTCATACGTACCGCAACAGGAGTGTGGTGAACAAGGCATCAACTGTAGACAAGTGTTGATACTGCAGTGCCATTCCACCTTCCCAAAACAGTGTACCCATTAACTAACACATAGGCAGAGATCTACCTAACAGTGAAGGTGTGATAAGGGAACATGGGACACAGGTGGACAGTAGCCTCCACTGTGATGAAGACAGTGCCACACTACACCTGTGATCTGTCTGTGTGGTATGTGTCATGACAACAGGTGTGTCATCTATGGAAGTATAGGGTAGGGTTCTCCTCTACTCATCACAATGTCCTGTGTGGTATGTACTTCACATGACAACTACACCAGGTGAACAGGCCACAGACAGATCTCCCAAAGGGTAATACTGTCCGCAGACAGATGCCCTATGCAGACTGACTCACACTGTATTGCATACTGGCCACACAGAGGTGACCTCTGCCGGACATACAGAGGTATGTCACACCCATAGCTGGGTGACAACCACCATGGCAACATATCACAACCCCTCAGTGTTACGTGCTCTAGGGCCCTAAATCTTGTCAGCTCACTAAACGCACATGCTGGAGGGATAGGTTCCCATCTCAGACATATGCATACACTGGAATAGACCACATAGCAATAGCAAACAAGGCTCGTCCTTAGCAGTTGTTATAAATACCCCTGATGATTGTGTGGGAGATTGTTAATACACCCCAGGAAACACCTCTGTGGTTCAGGTTGGCAGGGGTAAGTGAAATCAAAGTACATGTGTGTCAAAGGCCAGGGTAGCATATGGCTAGGCTGCCATAGGCCCTAGGGCCAATAGCATATGACCTACCTATGACACTATGCACTCACACATGTACTTAATGCAATAGCCGCTATGTGAGGTTGAATGAGTGTAACGCTGAATGTGTGCAAGGTCTGTAAATGTGTGATAGCTTAGTGTGATGTTGTATCTGACATGGTAGTGCCTAACTTAGCTGTGAGGGCAGCAACTGATGTGTAATGTACTGTTAGGCAGACATAGTAGTACAGCATATGATGTGACGTAGTTCTCCATTGATGAATGTGGTGTCTCATTGTAGGCTAAAGCAATACATGTATGCTTAGTGAGTGGTACTGCAGGTGAATCCATCACCAATATGAACTGCAGTACTACCTGAAGCTGTAGGGCTAAACAGCACAGTATGGTGTGCATTCACATTGCTTGGAAACACTATCATGTGTGTTACCTGTAGTCTGCACAGAGGACAGACTGCAGGCATAAGGGTGTGTAAGTAGTGGTACACAGGTAATGCTCATCTGTGTTGGCATACAGTGGTGCATTGTATGTTTGCCTGATGTGTGTGTGATTATGCCTGTACAATGGCTGCAATCATATGTGTGTTACAGGGTTGATGTGTGTATCCAGCAACATCTATAGTCTGTTACAGCAGTATGCCACCTATAGTAACAACTGGACACATCTGTTAGGCAGGGCTATGGCATCAATGACTAGGGTGTTTGATACTACTGTACCTGTACTTTACATCCATTGCAATGGATGACATCTTTGTTCGTGCATTGGTGTGATATACACCCCTGTCTTGAGGTTGTGCAATGTGTCACAAACAGTGTGTCAGGTACTGTTGTATAGTGGTGTGATATATAGAGTCTGCCAGGCAGTGTTAGGTGTGGCCTGAGACCCAATAAATGTTATTGAATGTGTGTAACCACTGACAGACAATAGGATGGTATATATGTCAGTATAGTGATATCTGTGGGTAAAGGTGTAAAGTGTGCCACAGGACACTCTCACACATATTGTTCATATCTTTTTCAGCCAGATGGCCCACCAACGTAATCCAGCTTACACTGCAGAAGAGGAAGACGTGATAGTCAACAGCCTTTTGCAGCAGTACACTATGCTGTTCTCCAGAACCAGCCAGCACCAGCAGGAGCAGACTGCACTGTGGCAGGAACTTGTTAGTCGGGTAAATGACATAGGCATGCATAACCGGACATATAAGCAGGTACACCATCATTGCAGTGATTTAATTAGACAAGTCCGGCGGCGTGCGTCTGATATCCAAAGACAGCAGCTTGCCACAGGTGGTGGGGTGGCCATACATCCCCCTCACCAGAGTGGAGGAGCTGCTCCTAAGTGTGGTGGCTCCTGGACAACAGCTACGGCAACCTCTGACATGTGTTGTAATGGAGGCTGGAGCCACCCAGCACATCCACCTGGAGCAAGCAGGTAATATGCCCTATCTGTAGACTACAGTTAACTGTATTGTTAGATTATGTGTACGTGAGATGTGTACTGTGTGTTTAGCAGTTCCGCTGCCTACTGTTGTGCAATACGGATAGTTTGTATAATATCCCTACACCTGTGACTGTTGACTGTTGTTGTACTGCAGTTTAGCATACCCACTGTAGCAATGCCACAGTTGTGGCCACTGATGAACCCTCTCATATTCTCGTAGGTTCCTCTGGTGTGACAGCAGGGCAGCCGATCCATGCTGGTGTGTGTGTTATACCTGTAATGTTGGTAATGAAATATGCATGTCATAGGTGAGGTGTAGGCCATATACACGTAACACACCTACGCATAATGCATGCCGTGCATGTTTGCTGTGAGACGTTGCACAGCTCAGTAATGTCAGTAGCTTCCTCAATGACATGCAATACACAGAGCGTGACACACAGTTGTGGCAACCCCATACTGCACATTGGATAGGCATAGTTGCAACACCTGTACACAACATAAGACATGTATCACATGCAGTACACAAAGTCATGCTACATATGGCATAACCATACACCCGCTGTAAGGTCACACGTCAGTATCCCACATGTCATCCACACACACATGATGTACCTCAGGGGTAGAGGCCTATCATGGGGCTGTGCAACACTCTTCAACACATAACACAGTCATGTTAGGCAATGCTCCCTACTGGGCACCTCATACACCCATGTACAAAGTGACTGTGTAATAGTGAACGTATCCACGGCACTGCAGTTCAGGTACAGCATGCTAGGTGGTGGTCTGTCACACAGTAGTAGCCGTGAGTGACCACAAGATGCATGATGATGATGATGGCACATGGTACTACACCCCATCCAGTTACAGTGACCACAGTACTACACATAGCAGTCTTTGCTGTGCACCTCATTGTTCTGTGTGTGCAAACATATGCACCTATACACACCATGCATAGCATGTTGTGTGTGTGCTTACATATGCTAGTATACACATTTTGCACAACAGCCGCCATCTGTACAAAGAGTCACATATATGTCCTGGAATGCTATTGGGTGTATAGGTCCCATGACACACATTGTGTATGTGTGGTGTTTAATGTTGCAGTCATGTAGCATGCCATGTCATGACTGGCAACAACATATCTGCAATATGTCCCACATGCACCATAACCACTGTGCAATGTCCATGTCATGCATTGGGATTCCTTCACATCTACATACACCACTCATCCCATGTCTGTACATTGCATGCATTTGCTACACCTGTGCCCACTAGTATGTGATATAGACACAGACACTGTCATCACACATGTCAATCTATGTGTCACACAGATGACACATGCAGCCATGGTATGTATACCATTGAGTGATGGTGCACATGACATTGCAGAGCAGATAATACTTGCACAGCAATGTTGTGTCCATGTACACATTGTGTTCCAGGGTGTAGCCAATCACTGCACAACTACACACATGCATCAAAGCCATGTATAATGTCATTAGATAGGGCTGTCTACACTTGCACTGCATGGTGTTGAGCAACGCATGGTCTGCCTGCTGACACGTGTGTGGTGATACTGTCACCCACCATCACCCACTATTGTGTATGTGTTGGATTGCTGGTGTGTGTGTGTGTGTGTGTGTGTGTGTGTGTGTGTGTATATGTGCTGTGGTGAGCAGTGTATTTCTGTGCATGTCTGCATGTGTTCATGTGTTCATGTGTGCATGTGTGCATGTGTTCATGTGTGCATGTGTTCATGTGTTCATGTGTTCATGTGTGCATGTGTGCATGTGTTCATGTGTTCATGTGTGCATGTGTTCATGTGTGTATGTGTGCATGTGTGCATGTGTGCATGTGTTCATGCGTGCATGTGTTCATGTGTGCATGTGTGCATGTGTGCATGTGTGCTAACATGTACAGATTGTAAAGTGCATTTCCTGTCTTCCTTCCACAGGTGCTGTGTTAGGCGTGGCTGAATGTAGCAGGGAACCTGATGTCACCGCCACTAATAGTGGAGATGATGAGACATGTATTGTGGCACAGGAAGGTCTGACAGAGTCTGTCGTTGGTCCACCAATCGACAGTACACAGCGGCCAACCCCATCTATGCGCGCACTCATACTGCCAATACATCCCTCGTCACCAATGGCCATAGCTGAGGGACAGCATACAGTTGGCATTGACCAGGAGAGTGTGGTACCTATGGCACGTGCATCCCCTCACAGCAGCTACAGCTGGATTACCAGAAAGGTACCACATAGGCGGATGTCCAGGGGTTCTCAGATGAGACCACTGGTCGTATTGCCCCTGGCAGACATGCCCCCAGACATATTACAACCTCCAGTATGTTCCGGGCTGTAATGCAGGCACAGGCACGTATGGAACGGTACACCCGACAGGGACAAAGAGCGCAGAGGGCCCATTACACTGCTATCAATGACAGCATCCGTGACCTTGCCGGTGCCATCCGGAATTACACCGAGGTCATTGATAGCCGTTGGAGGGAGACATTAGATGTCCTCCACAATGTGTTAGCCATGAGCCAGGACCATGCGGGAAGGATGAGAGGCCGATGCAAATGCATGCCAGCAACAGCATCAGCTGGCATTCATCGCGGACGGACCACGGATCATAGCCGCTCCCATAGTGGCAGTACCAACCCCAGAAATGCTGGTGCTGGCCTGTCCATTGACCGTCCTACTAGACCATGTGCACGTGGTGCTGGCCAGTCCCAGCAGGGACATGGGTCCAGTCATCATACCTCTGCCTCTGATGATAGCACCCAGTCAGGGTTGGTACCCGATACTGCCTGTAGCACCCCTGCTAGGCACAGGTACGGTGTCCGTGGCCGAAGACGGTGATCTGTACGGCCTAGCAGGTACAGTCTGTGGCTGTCCCACAACCGCCCGTATATGGCAGCCACATGGTGGAGTTGTATGCATGCAGGCACACACACATTTACCATACAACTAGGGCTCACACATACACACACACATTACATCAACATTGGCCCATGCAGTACTGTTGTCCCTCACACACACACACACACACACACACACACACACACACACACACACACACACACACACACAGACATGCCGATTGGATGGGTCAGTGTCTGGCTCTGGCAAACTACAACACACCCTGTGCATATGATGACACCTGTGCCACCTCCTGACATCTGTCACATTGATGCAGGAATAGGCTAACATGGTTCTGATGCACAGGGTGACATCATAGCAGTGTAGCAATAGTAGCAAGTTGCCAACAGGAAGGTGTACTGATATCCTTGTAGGTATATCTGAGCAGGCATTATGCATCACAGCTCTGATAGTCATTGTAGCATGGTTTACACCAGTTTTAGGTCTGAGTATGTATTGTCCACCCATGTGCCACTTGGCTGAAGTGTACAGTGTTGCCAGCATGTGTTAGTGAGTGGACAGTACATGTGTGATGTGTGCATTATAAATTAGCAGGTGTACATCTGTGAACATGGTGTGTGCGCACTGTCTGCATGTAAGTGTGTAGTGGACACGTGAGATGTGCGACATACCCTGTTCTACACATTAACATCTCATAGTATCTTTCGATGGCCAGTATGCATTCTACTACAGATATGTACTAACATGGGTACACGTGTGTATGACATGGGTTGGCTCTATGCTGTGGGTGATACCATTGATAACTGTCAATGATCTGCAGTGTGGCAGTATACACCACCTCAACAGCATGACTATAACCAATCATTAGATGATGTCCTGACAAATGACTCACAGTTGTAGGGAACTCAGTAACAGTTGGATCCTTCCAGTACTATACTATAACAGTAACCAGTGGTATTGACCACCACACATTCCTGGGACCACACCTGTGTGGCATAAAGCCCTCTTCGGTACATGCAAACATACTAGGGATATGTCCATCCACAACTGGTAATGCATGCATTGGCCTACACTGCATTCCCCGGATGGGACGCATATCCTACACAAGGGTATCATACAGACAGATACCTGTTGTCCAATACATGCTGTATAGCAGTATGCCATCTATGGCATGGTCATCCACATTTACTATACATACTATCCCGACAGTACCACATAGGTGGTAGCCCTGAACATGTATGTTGGTTAACAATGTGTACAGACAGACACGTGTTATGTAATCTGTCCCTTGGTATCCACATATCCATAGGTATTGTAGGGTCCCTCGGTGTTTCACATAACACATTAGGGGCCTGCATGCATATCCACAAGGCTGGTGTACACCTATCATGACTGTCCATTATTGCCAGTCGTTGTTGTGTATGAACATGTCTGACATATACCCCAGCAATTACCCTAACTCACAGTACTCATCATGGATGTGTGTGGCAGGGATGTCCTTGGCCACGGGTCACTACATTGGCCGGTCTTGACGCAGACATAGATATGTGGCCTATGATCTGTGAAGCAGCGGCACAATCTGTCGAAGGTTACAAATGTATTCATGTAGTATGCAGGCTTCACACCTATGTACTGATTGAGGTCACATGTACACAAATCTATTTGACACGCAGATACCCGATGTGTGCAATGCACATACTGTTTGAAGCATATGTCATACCGTAGTAAAAGCAAAACCCACACTGCATTGACCACCTGTGGCACACACACACTTAGCATTTGCAGGACTCAAACCCCTACCTAACTATGTTATGACATACGCATTAATACGACACGCTATTTGTTTTATTGGGAGCATTCTTTTCCAAAGCTCTATTTGTAGGATGGACATCATCACACTTGGCAAAGAGGGATTCACCACTCCTAATGTGTTTCCACAGTCTCCAAAAAGGCCACTCCTCTCAAAGCCAATCTCACACACACTCAGCGACTGCAGAATTCAAACCCCTACCTAACTATGTTATAATACTAATGAGATACGCATTAACACAATGCGCTACATGCTTTACTGTGAGGTTTTGATTCACATGCTATGTTTGTAGGTTGCTGACATCAGACTGGACATGGTTATGTGTGTGCACGTAGTGTTATGCAATTCCACGAATGAAGCTTGTGGATCAGCAGGTGTGAACATCTTAAACAGGAATACACAATTCATACCTGCTGTGATCTATCTGTGGACATATTACCATTCCTTCATACGACAATACATATTCATGCACGGATTGTAGGTTTTGTGGATACCACATGTGTCTGTGATGTTGGTAAAGGGCTATTCAAGGTCTATGTGGGACCTGTGTTGCTCCTGTCAGTGATATTTGTCCTGGGTCGCTGCCTTGCAAGATATCTAGCAGGTTTGGGGAACCTGATGTGCTCATTAACATACCACAGATGTTTGTGTTGTGTGTTTGTCGGTTTACAATATCTCTGTTCCTGACTGCAATCATGATGGACTCCATGGACTAGCATTTCGGACTTCGTAGGCTTATAGGAATATAGTTCCCATGGTGTGTTGTGCACCAACACTTGTCTGGTGTGCCACATGTTGCTGTAACACATTCAATGCTGTAAGATCCTGTAGAGAGTGTGAGGCTCAACAAACTGTTCAGGTACAGTGTCTGTTTGTCCTGTCGTTCACTTATGACACATATGGAGAAACAATGTTATCCATGTGATGGGATTCATTTGGCATTGTGGGGACCAGTTTACACATTCTACATGTGATATCTCCTGGTATGATGTTAGGGCCTTTTGTCACTGGGAGGTGGGTATGTATGTATGGGCCTGTCTGACAGGATGTTGACATTGTCAGTCAGGTACAGTTGACCCTGACTCAGGACATATATTACTGTACATCAATATTTCTGACATAGCTGAAGGAGGTGTAATGTTTCTGTCTGTACTCCTTTGCAGATTATCTTTCCACAGCAACAACAAACCTGAACACTAAAACCCTGTTATACTCTTTTACACACTTGACACACTACTGATCCTTTGTGATCAGTCGACAGTGTATGTCATCATCATATCCTGCATGTCCAAAGGTCAGTTTTGTGTGTACTCTCCAGTCCAGCTGGTGCATATTGGAATTCTGATGCATTGTTACAACTGCCTTATGTACACAGGTAACACTGTCCTCCTACCAACAAACTCAGATATCTGTGAGAGGTGCAACTGTATAGACAGACAGGAGGCTGAGCTCTCCCAAGCCATGACTGGCACAGTCTATCGGGTGGTGAAGGTAACCACACACACCACAAATACAGTCACACATGCACCTATGACAACAGCAAACCGTATACATTGACACACAATGACATACTTGGAGCATCTAAATGTACTCTGCCTAAGCAGCTGAGACATCCAAAGCAGACACACAAACAACTGCTAACACACAACTATACACACATATCATCACATAGTTCACAAAGTCATTGTGCCACACAGTCACTGCCCTTAGGCCTACACAACGCACCTCATACAACTGTATTAGGTGAGTGTAATTGTCGTTCACATTGACATCCCACTCACCAGGCTGAACAAGGTGAAGGTCACTTTGTGCTGTGTGTCGGGTGCCAGGATATGCTACATGACACATGCACTGTTGTCAGTCCACTGCAAGTACAAATATGGCTCCATCATTGAGCATTCTGGTGTGTAGACCCTCAGATGTTCCTCCCTGGACTACATGACAAGAGACATAGAGGGGCTCTCTGATCATGTAGCCCAGAACAGTATGACCCTAACCTTGTGTAGCATATTACCCTCACCAAGTACTATGTCACAGTATACAGATGACATGATCATTTTTAACAGTTGCCTAGCATATTGTTGTCATTCACAGGGGATCCAGTGTCTGTCAGCCTGGGATTACATGCTCAACAAGGCATGTACATTTGCTATGGACGCCATGCACCTGTCACCCCTAGGCTTTCACAGACTGCCTTAGGCTCTTGACACACACATAGTGGCTGTTTGAAGCAAGGGTCAGATGACATAACCACAGCCATAGATGTTACAGGGTACAGGAAATGGAGAGTGATGGTGCTCAACAACTGATGTCAATCCCTCAGAATGCATGCACTCAGGACTCACATCAGTATGGAATCTGTCGATATATGTGCAGTAATAAACACCTGGTTCAGGCTCACAAAAGCACAGCAGCACTAACATGTTTTATGTCATACCATGGTTTTCAGACACAAGACTCAGACTGGACAACAACAATAGGGAGGGATTGCATATACATCATTCATACACACACCTCCAGGTTGGTAGCACTACACAAAGCATTGGGGAATGTACATGTGCAACTGAGAATGGTCAAAACTGCATTTCATTTTGTAGACTGTTACAGACCACACTCCCAAACATGGGCACAACAGTCGTTATTCCTGGGAACACTGGGGAATGTGAAGATCTCACCAAACACCATTATATTGTGTGACTTCAAATACACAAACATTGACTGGGTATACTACTCAAGCAGTGACACCCTCGCACAACAGTTGCTAAGATTGTTACACTCAAATGCTAGGGCAGACATGGTCACCACACCCACAGGGGGTTATACATGTGGTACCTGATCATCACACACATGGGGACTCTATGTTCCACAACAGAGGTATGCCTGTAATTGTTAAGGTCGGAACATACATTCATCTCACTAGACATACATATCCCATACACACACACATGCTATGTGATCTCAGTGACATACTTCTCATGAGCAAACGTCACACTTGTACAAACTGAGGTGGTATCCCTCAATGACCCTGGGAAAGTGTTAATTATGGCTCAGACAACTACATACTTTACAAGCACATTCTATGGACAACTACTGGAATTCATGGATCATGCTATCCCAGATAACTACAAGACTCACTCCTCCAAAGGCAGGGGACCTGTCTACTGGACCACGGCCATTACTGAGCTGTACATGGACAGGAGGAGGCTACTACATTATAGAGCACAATCACAATCTGGAAGGCATCTCTGATCAGTACTATGGTATAGCTACGATCAGTTGTTGATTCATCTAAGGCCTACTTCTAACAGACACTTGCAACAGACACTGTGGACAATCACAAGGCCTTATTTAGTTATGTCAGGGACCTGTGTGGGAACTCACATATATGCTGTGAGTTACTGCATAATTACAAATGATACAGTGAACCCACTGACATTGCAAACATCCTGGACAACAGGTTCAGTGGGAATGTTTCCCCACCATCCCCCCTGCAGTGCACATGTCCATCACAACAGGGTGTAGCCTCCCTGACATCACAGATGAACATGTGTGTGCTGCCCTCTCCATAGCAGACAACACAGCATCAGTGGGACCAGATAGTGTCCCAGACTGTGGCATACATGAGATTCACGACAAACTTCACACTCACATTATGTCACTGTTCAATATCACAGTTACTGCAGGATGTGTACCCATGGAATGGCATACAGCTACGGTGTACCCGCTACACAGTGCTGCTGCCACAAGGGACCCTGGACATTATCACAATATATGCCTAACTATCCTGGTCTGCTATGCTATGGAGTGTATCATCATGGAACACATACGCATACACATTGTGAACCTACAGACACTGGATCCTACACAATTTGGTGTTGTTGTGGGCATATCTTGCCTCTTGCAGATGTTTGATGTCTTTAAACAGTTAACAGGTCCATAGACGTACACAGGGTTGTCCACACAGCCTACCTGGAGCTCGCACACCACTTCTACACAATACCCCACTTGGCCTTTACACATTAGATCACTGATTCAATATCTACACATATGTCACAATCTGGATTGCTAACTGGATCATAGATAGCACACACATTGTCAGTATTGCAGGTGCCATGTCTAACTATACACCAGTTACACGTGGCATCCCACAGGGCTCAGTCCTGGGACCTCTCTTGTTCTGTATATATTTCTGATACATACTGGCTAACACAGGAGGAATATGGATGACCATGTTTGCTGATGACTGCAAACTGTGTGCCATATTCGACTCCACAGCTGGCACAGGCATTCTCAGAAAGGGTCTCACAGAGATGGCTGACTGGTGCCAGAGCCATGGCCTACAGCTACCTTACTTTAGATGCATAGTCATCACCTTTGGTAGTAACATCGTGCACACATTACCACATAGGTGATGATACATCACGTACAGTGTGTGTGGTTTTTGATTTGGGGACATGAATACTTAGTACTCTTGCCTTTGACATTCACGTTGCCAATGTTGTTGGACACACCTTCTATTTAGGCAACCTTATTCCATACAGTTTTACATCCAGATCAGATGGGGTAATTGTGACCCTGTAGTTATCTGGCACATGCTTGGATACAATGGCCCATTTCAGATGTACCTTACCCAACACCTGCAGCAACTGGAATGTTCACAGATTTACATAACCAAGTGGATCTAGGGACTCACACAGATGGTATGCACAGTTTGGCTATGGTGACCCCAGCTCTCCTCAGTTGCTTACTGCCTACTTGGCTGCAGTCTGTGCCTTTGGTTTGATGCCATGTCCATCACAACATTGATGGACAGGCTCCACATGAGGATATCAAAGTCCCTTACAGCTACATGCTCCAGGGACAGGTACGTGAGCAATAATGTTAATAGGACATGCTGGAGGGGCATATTACCATCACAGAGGCTCCACTCACTCGGGAATGTGATCACAGTAACACATATGCACAGACCCACGCTGACCACCTACAGGTGACATCTTCACAGGTGGACGGGTGATCGTATGTTTAGCCCTGGGATATGTTATGGGTCCTTGCTAGACAGAGGCAGAATGAAATGAACATATGTGAGATATCTTGTGTGACCTACTATTGACAGGCACAGTCTGCTGATCTAGTGTGATTGCAGACTACAAACATACTGTGGCTAGGCTTCTACATACCCTAGGGCAGATAGCCTAGTGTCAACCTCTGAACCTATGCTAATGTTCAGGATGCACATTGTTCAGTGATGGTACTGATTGCAGGTTTTGTTTCTTCTTTGCTTTACCACTTCCTATGAACAACCTAGGTTTCTGCATAACATATTTGATTGTGACAGTATTTCACTATTTTATATTGTGTCTGTTGTCATATCACTGTGTGCACATGGTGGATTGGTGAATAGTGCGAGGTTCCTGGGTTGACACTTGCAACTGAGGGATATGTGTGGCCCACTGCTGTACTCAAACTTGACCTAAGTGTGTGAGCATGCCCAGTTCAGACTTTCAGTGTTTTGTTGCCTGATATTTGTTTCATAGTTTCAAGTGTGTGAGCATGCCCAGTGTGACCTTGCAGTATGTTGCTGTCTGAGGTCCACTATGTTTGTTGATGAGTGCAAACATTACCAATATTAACATTTATACTATGTGTGTTGAATATCAGGTTCTATTATTACTGCAGGCCTCACCTTTGTGTCTTAACTCGACAGGGATTATGCTATGCATGCAAGGTTTCCATTAGATACTTAGCATTGACTTATCAACATTTTTTCATGCAAGCTGACCATTGACATACTGTCATGGTTTAGTGGTTCTGTACTCTGACTACAGTGCACTGTATACTGGGTTCAAGGACTGTCACTGCTTCATATTTTCATACATGGCAGAACAGACTGCTTCAAGAAAAGTGAAGCAAATATGAACTTGTTAACCTGCTTTTGATGAACTATACCCACATTTGACCAGACTTGCACAACATTGCTCAATGTTGCCCAACATTGTTGGACAGTGCACAATATTGCTGAACATTGCCTGTAGTTGTGCTACTTAGTGTGTGCAATTTTGTTCACATATGCTAAATAGTGGTGAGAGCTGTTTAGCAGTGCTTTATATTGCTTAGCACATAGCAATCATGCCTCAGGTGGTGCTGCAGGGCTGCCTATGTCAGATGCACATTTTACACTCCCTATACATGTTTGTTAACAGGTAGTGTCAAGTTAGGCATCACTTTTACTATATGTGTGAGTCAGAGTGAGGTATCATTTCCAGGGTTCCTACTGAGCCAGTGTATATGCTATGTGTTGCCTCTTTGCCAAGCCCAAAGCATACTGGGCACGCCTCCTTTTGCCTACTGGGGCAGGCTCAGGTTGTTCCTCCTCCGAGTCATGCTCTGCCTGTGATGGCCTTGGCAATGGTGGGGGGCTGTTGTGCCCGGCCTTATGCTGCTCCTGCTGCAGCTGTTTTTGCAGGATCATATTGTGTAGCATAGCACATACCATGACTATTTGGGTACATGTAGTTGGTGAGTACTGCAAGGCTCCACCAGATGTGTCCAGGCACCGGAACTGTGACTTGAGCAGCCCAAACACATGCTCAATTACATTTCGTGTTTGTGCGTGTGCCTCATTATGGCATTCCTGTTCAGGTGTGTGTGCATTTCTGATGGGTGTCATCAGCCACAGCTCGAGTGCATATCCAGCATCCCCCACTAGGTGACCATGAGGGATGTTCCCATTGGCAAATGTCTGGTACAGCTGTGTCAGATGCCAGATATGGGAGTCATGGTAGCTTCCAGGGCAGCCAGCACACACATTCATTATTATGCCCTGGGCATCACACATGACCTGGCAGTTGATGGAGGGGTAACCCTTGCAGTTATTGTAGACCCTACCCCGCTCACCGGCTGGTGCTTTGATGCAAATATGCGTGCAGTCTATTGCACCCACTACCTCAGGGTATTCCGCTATTTGCTGGAAGAGATGCATATTGCTGGCCAATACCTCACGGGAATTGGGGAAATATACATGATCACTGACATGTGCTGCCATGGCATTCAGGAACTGGTGCAGTACCCTAGATGCTGATGCCTGTGAAATCCCCATCATATCACCAGTTGGTCTCTGGAAGGTACCTGTTGCTAATATTCTTAGGTCAGCACATACCTTGGTTTCCACTGGGATGTGTTCCCCTCTGTTGGTTCTGTGTGTGAGGCGTGGCATGCACAGCTCAACAATTTGCTGCATGAGGTCTCTGTCCACTCTATAGCACTCCACTATCTCCAGCTCATGTAGCCCCTGGTAGGTTACCCTAAGCCTGTACACTCTTCTCCGTCTTCTCACTGTGGGTTGCTCAGCAGCATTTGCATTGTCACCACCCTCAGCATGTTGCATATGTTGCCTTATGACAGCAATGGCAGCCCCTAACATTTCTTTGTCTCAGTAAAGCTTTTTCAGTTTTCACTTCTATTAGCTTACTGCAGTGTTGCAGTGTGTCTGAGAAATACATACTGGAATGTTTTTGGCTGAGTTTTGAGTGCTGGGCTGGGCTAGTGTAATGCCTGTGCAATTGGCTGATTCCAATTGTTTTCACCTGCTAGCTCTGCTAGTACTCCCTGGTTAACTTCCTACTATTTGTTGTGCTTCCTTTTCCCTTTCTGTTTCCTCAGGGGGCAGCGCCGCGCAAACAAGCGCAAACACACGCACACCAGCTCACACGCGCGCACACATGCTTACACGGACTAAAACTTGCTTATTCCTGTTAAAACTCATGCACACCAGCGCAAACGCGCTTGCAACTGTATACACAGCCTTACATATGCTTACTCAGGCCTACACACATGCACACATGCTTACACGCGCGCACACTGTCTTACCCGGGTTTACTGGTGCGCACACGCGCATGCACGCTCAGCAAGAAGATTTGGTGTTATCCACAGCATACACCTTCGATTTCTTGACTTTACCTGGCCTACCTGTTGACACACCTCTTTCACTATTATGTAAATGTAAGCTGACACATCTCACTCTGCTCCAATGAGCTGCACTCCTTTCATACATACCCCCCTCGTGATGTCACCTATCTTTAACTCTGTTACTCCCCTTATCCTACTCCTACACTCCACTGACTATGCTCATTTGCTATGTGAACTTGCGATTCACTATCATAACTCTCATTTGCATAGGATTGCCTACTAATGCTTAGTTACATCTCTTAGACTGAGCTTCCCCCCAGCAACCTCTATTCAGTGGCCATGTTGTCTTCAGCCTGCCATTCCCTTGCATTGTAAATTCATTTTAGCTATGAAATCCACATTTGTGGATCTTAATTATTCATTTTCTGCTTTTTAGGGCGCAGCGCATTTGCTTGGCGCTACACTACGGTTAAACCCCGGAAATCGGGATTAAAAAAAATTATTTTATTTTTAATTTGCATCACTTCCCATTGCCAATGGCTGTATTTTTGACCATTGGCATGCTTCCTCCTGTGAATGCATGCTTTTTTTACAGCTGACATGGCTCCGTTTTGCTATTTGCAGAACTGTACTCAGTTATCAACTGAGTACATTTCTGTAGATAACACTACTCCTACTCGGACAGGTTCGGGTTTCCTGGATCACAAATTTACCTCATTTGCATGTCTTTCACCTGCAATTGAGGTAATTTGCATATCCCAGCCCTGTCCGTGTAGGACTAGTTTAGAGAGCTCAGTTGCACTCCCCTGGCGGCTGTTCCTGGATCGCTCGGCGGACATGTTGGCTTGCTGGAGTCTTACTCTACTCTTAGACTCCATGCAAGCCTTCGTGAATCCCACCCTATACCTTATACCTTTGAGGTAAAGACCTTAACCATTATGCCAACCCTTCCCCTAAGATTTAATGCATTACACGCTATTAAGACTACAGACATAATATATGGGACATTCTTTTATATTATTATTATTGTTGATGTGAACGTCAATTGTTACAGTGGTAAAGGTTCATATGAAAGTGCTAAACTAGCTGATGTTGTTGGCCATTTTAAGCCTTGCCAATTACCTTTCCAAAGGTGAGACTCAAACCCTGTACTTTTTGTCTATAAAACATCATAACTATTGTACCAACCAACCACATTTATATATATATATATATATATATATATATATATATATATATATATATATATATATCTTTGTCCAGTTCTTTTTGATTGTGTTATTGAATACATTTTACTTTGACTCATCACTGCTTTAATTTTTAGCCTGATTTTTCATTTATTTTGAAAGTGGCATCTACAGCCTTCTGAAACTGAATACTGTTTTTGAGGTATTTCAGACTTAAAAGACAGTTTGACTCAATCACCACTGAGTTAAAAAGAACAAGATCCCTAGTCTAGTTTCTAGCTAATGTGGGTTAGCAGAGAGCCGAACAAAGTAATTGCCTTGAATAGTACACATCATGAAAAGACAGGCAAAAGTCTAAGTTTTACAAGTCATGGTGCGACCATCACATGTGAACATGGCTATGTAATAAAAAGGCAGAAGTGACACATGATTGTTTATTTCAACACATTTCTCTGTATGGTACAACGTGAATCAGACTTTACATAGTGGAAATTGTTAAATTTGGACACCCTGCAGGAAAGAAACCATTCTTTAATGGTGGGTAGAGTTGCTAATACAGTGTCAGGTCCCCCTAAGCCAGGACAGAAAACATTGGAAAAGATGTATAATAAAAAACATTATGAAATCAAAATGGTATATAATAAAATATTGTCAAAAAACTAAAAAAAAAAAAATGAGCCCGCTGCATGTCCCTAAATGGAGGCTCTGCCACAACACTCCCTGTCTGTAAACATGGTGTCTCTGAGGTAGCAATAACTGCTATATAATTATGTGCACAGTGGCATGCTCCAGCAGTGACACAGAAATTTAATACAGAATGTTTTTCTGTTAAACTAGTAACTTAGGACTAGTACTGTGGCACTGAGGGTCACAGCTCTGACTATACCTCAGATGACCTGCATTTGATTAGCAGCCTGGAATCTGGAGAAGGCAGCTGGGAAGAAGTGACAACTTCCCCATCCCAGGACTGAGCAATGGTTTAGTACCTCTACAAGAGTCTAAAGGAAGGTCTACAAGTGATCTCCATATGTGTAGCTAAACACTATATACACTCTAACCAATTATTGCAGCTGTGTGGAAGTACATACCCACACTGCGGCTTACTGCCCAGTGGGGGAGACTGCATTAACACCCAAAAATCTCCTTGCCACCTGCAAAATGGCAGCTGGAAATCTCATCTTCCACTGAGACAAGAAGTGAAATAAATGGGTTTATCAAATGAGAACGCCTGAATGATAACAAGAAGATGGAGTCCACAAACTGTGTCCAAACCCTTCACACCTTAAATGTCATAATCAACTTACTTCAAATGCCATAGGAAGATAAAACACCAAGTATAAAAGTGTCATGCATCACTGATATTGGGTACATTAGTAAGTGAAATATCTGGTACCGAAGTTTCATCACACAAGATCAACTGCGGGTAAGGGATTAAGGATATCTGGAAATGCCTGTCATTAATCTAAATAGATCAGTGTTCACATCTGGCAAAGCAAGTGGTTTGGGCAAATGAAAATTAAAGAAACTGCTCAAATTAGTAATGAGTGCATAGACCAGAAATGAAGTAAATGACATAACACTACTAGGCACACAATTATTTAAAAGAAAATACAGGAATTAGTTTATTAGCAAGTTTGAAAGAGATTAATACTTGAAGTCAGCATAATCAGTCTCTGTTGTGCACACATATGCCATTTTAGTGTTTCTAAACAAGCTGAGATTCTCTATATTATGAGTGATTGTGAGAGCTGCCTTCTTGTTTAATATTCTAACGTTTGAACTGAACTTCTTAATGAAAACTACTGTGCCCATTCTAAAAACCCTGCTCAATTAGCAATGCAATACACACTGTCTTAGAAACCAAGATGACATCCTGTTGTCAAGATCACAATAATCCTTAGCTATTTTCAGAAAACTCTTCCCTAAGATTGCACAATCATCTTGGAATAACATTCCCATGGCAAACACAGAATGAAGTAAAGTCCAAATATTCAGGGAAAAAACTGCCTGTCTATCTTAAAAATAATATGTGTAGCTGTACAGTACAGTATAAACTCCAGAACATTAACACTCTCTGTCATGACAGTTATTTTAGACATACTTATCTAATGAAACAGGTCTAACCTTCTAATCCACTGAATCGTTGGCTGGGAATTTGTGCTGCTAAATCTCATGCATCATCAAAAGCCTCAACCTCATCATCATCATCCTCAACCACCTGCATGAAAATCAAATTTTATCACCCACTCAGCATGGTTTCAGACAAGGACACAGCACCACTACTGCCTTCCTATCCTTCCTTGATACAGTTAACCGGGCACAGGATTCTGGTAAAATAATTGCTTCACTTTTCCTTGACCTCTCCAAAGCTTTTGATACCATTTCCCACACTATCCTACTCTCTAAACTATCCACCCTCCACATTTCTCCCCTACCCTACAATGGTACAACAGCTATCTCTCCAACAGGCAGCAATCCACCAAATGGCAACAGTCTTACTCTCCCTTCCTCAGTACATCCACAGGGGTACCCCAAGGCTCCATACTTGGTCCTCTCTTATTTAGCATCTTTATTAACAACTTTCACACCACTCTCCCACAATGCTCAGTAATCCAGTATGCTGATGGATGACGGTTGGGAGGGTGGCCTAATGGTTAAGGTGTTTGCCTTACAAACAGAAGGTGCAGGGTTTGAGTCTCACAAGGGATAATTGGCTAAGCTTAAAATGGCTCGCAAGGGCAGTTAGCTTAGTAAGAATCTATGATGACGACAATAATATGCACAGCAAATTACCCAGAATGCCCTCACATCTACTGAATCTTGGATGCTTAACAATCATCTTGCCCTAAATCCAAAAAAAAACTAAACTAGTAATTTTTACTCCTAGAAAAACCACTCCATTTGATAAAAAACTCTTCACTATACAATCCCAAGACAATACCACTATAGAAGTTGTCCCACACACTAAATTACTAGGCATTATTATAGATGAAAACCTTAACTTTGACCTACACATAAACAATAACATCAAAAAAACACACCAAAAGCTTGGTATACTCTACAGACACCAACACTTTCTTAGCCTCTCTACTAGACAAACCCTTGCAACTACCTTTTTATTACCCTCTCTCTTTTATGGTGCCCCTCTCCTCACTAATATCCGAAATTCTACAAAATCCAAACTTGCTATGTGTTACAACAGGATAGCAAAATTTGCCACCACGGCCACATTCTCATCCCACCATTGTAAGTCACTGAAACAATTAGGGTGGCTGGAACTCCCCCACCATCTCTCATTCACCCAACTAACTACTGTGCACAAGATAATCTACAGACCCACAGACTGTCCTGCTCTCTGAACTCTACTTGCCAAATACCATTCCAGCAGGCATCTAAGATCTGAAAATCATCTACTTCTAAAAGTAGATAAGCCCCCCTTACCTGCTGGTCAACTCCTCTATGCCTTCACTGTCGCCAAACTATGGAGCTCACTTCCGCCTTCTATAAGAAACACAGGCAGCACCACCACCTTCAAACAAATGCTGAAAAATCATCTCAACTCTTCCTGACTATGTTCCTGCTCTATAACCTAACCTCTTCACTCTCCTTATATGATTACTAAACTCCTATGTCTTTTGCTACTAGTGACTGATGATATTTTCTCCATATTTATTTTTATCTTCACTTGTTGATTCTGGTACAATAATACTGATCTCTGTTTATACCAATCTGATTGAATTCATTGAATTCTGCTTTAATGTATATTTTCTGTATATATTGCTGTAATCAAACAAACTAGATTGCTGCTTTTATGTATATATTCTGTATATGTTAGTATATTTACTATCTGTAACACTGTTTCTGCTTCTGTACTAATTAATGTTTATATTTTTTCTGTATCTCATTGGAGCTTTTCTCCCCGGGCCTCCACTGAAAATGAGCTCTTTTAGGCCCAGTGGACTTATCCCGGTAAACAAATGCAATAAATAAATAAGATAAATAAAAGCATAACTCGTGCTACTAAGCATTTACAAAAAAAAAAAAAACTGTTGCTATGATGGACAGTATTTTGTTATGTATGCTACCTGACTACACTTGACTAAATGTTTGTATATTGAATGTATCTCACATGATATGAACCGGATTGCATATTTTTGCATATAGTTGTGTATAGCGTAATGTGTCTTTTCTCTATAATCAATTGCATTCTCTTGTTTATGCCTTTTGACTTTGGTTGTGGCTGAAATGAGTCCAAGATCCAGCCTCCTTATCCAATTAACAAATGATAAATAAAATAAAAATAAAATAACATGTTGGTAGGGAAGTCTGTTCGATTTTAATGGTAGGCAATGGTTTTATATCTATATATCTGCTATGTAGAAGACAATCTTAACTGTCTGAGATGTCACTGAGAAGTTTATCACTAGAGAGTTTATTGTTAGCCAGAGAAGATAAAAATGACAAATGGCAACTTAACCAAATTTTCAGTGACTACATCCGTAATGCATTCCATGCATGTGGCTCATGAGTTGTGGAGATGGCAGTTGGTCAAGCTAAGAGCTGCTCAGCACTCAGATGAACTAAAGATAATTTCTGCACAAATGAGTTTTGAAGTACCAGTTGATAAGCAGTATGATATGTTGGAAGTGAATACTGCCTGATACCCAGTTTTTGGCAAGATCAATGGGACCCAACATACGTAAAGGGGGAGCCCTAACAAAAGTTATACTCCAAGATGGATGTCTGAACATATCTATAACTGAGCAAGATGAAAAGGCAACAAAGAATATTCCTATTGGACAATAACTGACCAGCATTAAATAACCATATAAAATGCTGCGACAAGGAGTATCAGAAATCATAACTAACAGTAAGATTAAACATTGCCAGGCTAATACACGGTAAGATACCATTTAGAGTTCAGCTTTACAGTCATAGCATATAGCATTTGCAGACAGTAATGCCAACTTCAGCTAGATAGGTTGTGTATCTTGGAAACCATTAACCTGCTGCTAATGTGTTTTCTGTTTCCTCTCCGTTACAAATGAACTATACGGAAGAGTATATCTGCTGAAGGACATTCATTTATATGCACTTATCATAATGCCTGAATCAGTAAGTAATGGTCACATATACTGTAGTTCTGACTCTGTGGATATATTTCAGTATAATGTTATAAATTGCAATATATATGTGAAGTATAATGTTTGTTATGTTAATATAGTTTGATTACATTTACATAAATGTAAATTTGCCTGTGCCACAAGTGATAATTCAATAAAGGTGTCTGAGAAGAAAAAAAGAAAACAAAAAAGAAAAAAATGCTATAAATTGCAACTACACAATAATTTGCATTTTTATTATAAGCAATGAGGAATTTTGATTGTTCATATGTTCAGTGTTTGACAAACAGCTAGGTACAGCATGGAACAAATGGCTATCCAGGGGTATACCCAGGATTTATGGAACCATATGACAACTTCAGGAATGTAGCTTCCCTTCCTTACAAGTGAATGTAAATAGTTTGCTCCCCCATTAGTATGGCCCTATTTTATACATAATTACAAGTACCCCACTGAGTAAAGTAAGGAATAACTATATATTAAACTTCATAAACTAAATAAAATGTGTTGAATCTTGTTGAGTGTCACCATTTTGTGCACTTCTGGTTACCATGTTTCTGTGAAGACTGCCAAAAAGGTAAAGTGTTTGTGAAAAGTACACTGAAGGGCATATAGAGAGGTTAGTGAAATGCATGCATTTAAGGTACTGGTGGGATATAGTTGCATTACTACAGTTGTAACGTTATCAAGTTCAGTCACATGAATGAAGCCTTTGTATTGCATGCTGCACTCGGCACTTTTCCAGGTATGTCAGAGTCTCCTTTGGGAAGTCATCTACCCTGGGGAACTGCCACATTGACGATATTACCCCTAAGAACTGACCCAGTTTTGGGAATTTATGTGGACAGAGACCTAACTTTTGACCAGTATGTGACCATTGCAAGACCAGCCAATATCCTGTGCCAATAAGCAGCACTATTTTACCTAAACAGTATTGAAATTCATGATTTAAAACATCAGTCATTTTGGAGACCAGACCACAGCCTCCTGCTCATCACAGCATGCCTGCACTACAGCCACACATCACTGACCACATTCATATTTCACTGTGTCACATGGCTGGTGCAGGAAGGTAGTACCTTATGTTTTTTTTCACTCTGGACAGGCTCTCACTAGTAATAACCAAATGTGTTATTGCAGGGCTTCCCTAGTAATACTGAATGTGTTATTTCTTGAACAAAATTTTACATCATCAAGGGTGCAAGGCACAAGAGAAATAGATTCCCTCCTAGGCAGAAACATATCCTCATGGATGCGCTTAAGGCAGACAGAAGATGTCTATTTCAAAATCCAAAGGCTAGACGGGCAGAGTAAGCTAATGTGTAACACCAAGTACTGGTGGACATAAATGCCACAGGGGGAAGAAGTCATACATCAGCACAGTGTTGGATGAGAGCTAATGATATGGTGTCCCATACCAGGAATAAAGCAAGCCAGATTGCAATTGCTTGTAGTACCACAGGATGTGCTCCTTTTACTGTCCTAAGTTTGACACCTGGTGAGGAGTATTTGCCTCCCTTATCAAGCGATGACAGCATTGGTGGTATTAATGGTGCCATGGATACCGCTGCCTGGTACACCTTCATCATATGCACACAGGTGATGCAGAAGGTCAGTCTTGCCATGCTGTATGTCAATCAGCATCTCAGTTATTAATTCGTATAATGCATGACTGCATATTGTGTCTCCATCAGGTACTTCGGCACTGACGACAAGAGCAGTACAAGCAGCTAAAGCACAAGGTATACAGGGCTTTCACTTATTTCTACCTGTACTGATATTTGTATAGGGACTTGCTTAAAAGTGGATAATTTGGCACACTGTATTATAGGTTCACATGTAGATACAAGAACACATGCAATAACTGGAACACACACAGAGATACCTTACTAAAAGGATACAAGGCCTAAACAATATATTGCTATGTGGACTGACTCAAAGCCCTGTCACTATATTCAGTATCCTACAGACTGCTAAATGGTGGCCTATGTCTGGCATATAAAGCTTTCCCAGACCAATTAATGATGGATCACCAGCAGGTCAAATGACATCAGAAATATTCAGTCTAGAGATCTAAACCTCTTCTGCAACATCAATAGGATGGTTTGGAGGAATAAGTATATCCTGTAGAGATTACCACTGCCATGGAACAGCCTCCCCAGCCACATAAAACAAAGCTTCTCTGTCCATTTTCAAACATATCTTGGATCTATGGATGGTACACAGAAAATGTACACCAGGTCTACGAATGGACAGGGGCAGCTCCTAAATGCTTTATCCCATGCATGGGTCCCATCAAATTAGTTATGGTATGTTCCCAATTATTCTCACTTGGGGTAATGTATAACCATTGACCATGTGATGGATAAGGCCAGTCTAACACCATGGGATAGGGTAATTCATGCACCAAAGAAGAAACTGGTTTGGCTTAAAATAGCACACAAGGACATTTAATGTGGTACTTATCTGTGAAACTATGAACCTATAACAGACTGCAGAGAATTAGAAGCTGCCCATCCAATTATCTGTATTTGGCTTGAAGATGGTAAGTGCATTTTTACTTAACATGTTGTAGACATTTGTTTCAGATGTGAGGAATATGTTAGGATACAAATCAGTCATGCCAACCTGTCCTACTAACTTGCTGGTGAAGGTTTAGTTTGTTTAGCTAGGTATTTGAATGACCATATGTTCTGCAAAGGAGTAGAAGGTCAAAGATGGTTTGATCTTTAATGGCTCAAAATGTTAGAAATAGACCCATGCAGGAGTCAATAAATACTGCATCCAGAGACAGGGTTGTCAGTCTGTCCTGTTAACTAACATATTTAAGGCCACTGATCATTTTATTTAAGATCTCATGAGGCCTCTCAAGTAGAGTGATATATTTAGACATGCCAAAAGGGGCTTCATATTTAATTATAGGTCTAAAGTGATATGAGTAAATGGGAATTAAGACTTCTTTAGGTCTAGAGGAAATACCTTTAGAAATTACATAAGGCAAATAGAAGGCTTTATGAACTACTAACATGAAAACTGGCAATCAGTTGATAAGGAATTATCAATAAGAGGGTCAATATCCTTCACAACAGTGTCTAATTAGAAGATGTGTGTCATCTTTCATTTTTTTTCACATTTAAGATCATCATATTTGCACTGACCACTGATGTGTTCTAACCCATTTTGAAGCAGTTAGTCAGTCAAAGATTGAATAACAAAACACAGTTTATAGTCATCTGCAAACTTAGATAACCATAAGCCAGAAGTGCAGGCCTGAAGGTCAGCTCTGAAACACACATTATTTGTTCACAGGTTTGGAACAAAAAGAAGCTTATCATACAGCCTGAGGAGTGTTGCACAAGATGCAAAATATACAAGCAGGGTCCCCTCTTCCCTAAAAAGGACAGTAATGCCATAGCTGGTAAGGCAGACTCACGCATAGTGCATCATGCAGAAATTCTGTTACCAGAAGGGTTTGAATCTCCTCATAGTTCGATACCTCTTTTGTGTGGATATGTTAAACCTCTGGAAGAAGACATGACAATATCAGAGGTTCAATCACCTATTGTGCAGCCTATCCACAGGTGTACCAGTTATTATATGAATTACAGCTGGCTCAAGCGACATGTAAGACTTTGTTCACCCAGCAAAAGATGTGCCATGACATTATTCATGCATAACCTCCTGTCACTGTCAGGTAGAGATGGTTAGAGTGCTGGAGGGTATACATGAGGAAATTCACCAGTACATGGCAATAGTAGAGTCTGGGGCCAATGCTATGATGATGATGATCCTCATGCTGAGCATGGTTTATCCATGACATATCTATATCAGTCTTCATCCACAGACTAATAAGGAACTTACCAGACACATATTGCAACATCATATCAGCCTCTATCCATACATTAATGAGAACTTGACAGACACACATTCGTAACAGTGGAGGATGTGATCAAGGGGTGGTCTGCATGCATGTTGGACAGGTGGGCTGTGCATCACAGATGGCCCAAGAAAGTGCTACATCTAAAGCTGGGGATTCCTCCATGGCTCAGCCAGTGCAGTGCTGTCTAAGTCCCACATCACATGGTAGGACCTCTCACTCAAGGTCTGGATCATGCAGCACTACCCCGTCTCTGTCAAGGACATCACCACCATGAAGTAGGTCTTGCCAACATACAACTCAGTGTCACCCTCATATAGAAACATTTGCTCCTGATCTCTAGCACCATCTGCAACACTATTGTTAGGGGACATTGCGTATGACATAATGCTAATGTTATATTCGCAAACAATTTTACATATTCTGTCACTTACATCCCTGAACACTAAGCTCATAGACTGGCAGGAGAAACTTCACTGACAACAACACACCTGAAACAGACCTAAACCAGTGTGTTTGATATCTATGATGACAAATGAAAATAATTACACTCGTCTGCAAGTTTTAATAAAGTAACTACAGATAAGAAATGGAAAAAATATGCCACTTCAAAAACATATCGTAAGTTACCAGTTTGAAAAAATAGTAACATCAAAATAATTCATAACAACTTTATTATTACATATCACAGCCTTAATTCCTAAGCCCGCATCTGCACAGAAAGGCTACTTTGTGGTTTTATGAACTGCTTCCCAGCCCTGCCCACTCCACCACACTGGAGTAGCTAGCACTTGTGCCTCTGTCCGCAGACCACTATGCAAGAGATGATAACGCTGACTATACATTTCTATATGGTGCGCAGAAGAATGTACCTATAATACACCCCAGGGATTCCTTTTGTGGCTCTGCTCGACAGGGGCACAGGAAAATAACTTTCTTAGGTGGCGTGAGCAAATGAACCTTGTTGGATAGGCTTACTTAAGCCCTTGGGTCGATAACCTAGTACCTACCTATGAACCTATGAGTTGACTCAACATAGCCAACAGGCAACACTGCATACACCAAGTATTATCTTTGTGACTTTACAGTGTCACATGGCTTTGGCCTAGATGCAATTGCTTTGCCAAAGCTGTCATGTATAATGCTCCCTAAGGGGGTGCCATATTGCTGTGGTTATCTGGCTTCTGTCACTATTATCTCTCACGGAATAATGATAGGGTGAGCTGCACTGGTCACTGGTTGTGGCAGTTGTGCACCAGAGTAATGATGAATCATGTTATGCAAATTACAATAAGCTGTAACCATTCTGAATGCAGTATCACAGTTATACATGCTCCCCAGATTTGTCCAGGCAGATAAAATTGTCTGTAAGCAGGCTGAACATTTGCTCAGTGACAATCTGTGCCTGGGTTAGAGCGATATTATAGCATTCTTCTGCAACATGCCGGTTCAGGGAATGCATGCCGATCCATACATGGTACTGGTTCAGGGAATGCCTGCTGGCCCATACATGGTACTGGTTCAGGGAATGCATGCTGGTCCATACATGGTAATGGCTAAGGGGAGGCATGCCGGTCCATACATGGCACTGGTTCAGGGAATGTATGCCAGTCCATGCATGGTACTGGCTCAAGGGATGCATGCCTGTCCATACATGGTACTGCCTCAGGAAATGTATGCCAGTCCATACATGGTACTGGCTCAGGGGATGCATGCCAGTCCATACATGGTACTGGTTCAGGGGATGCATGCCGGTCCATTCATGGTACTGGTCCAGTCCTGTGGTGACACTGGGAATTAGATATGCTCATCTGCAATGGTTGGGAGTATAGCAAGGAAATGCTGTAGTATTCTTGAGGCAGAACTCTATGAGACACCCAGAATGTCCCCAGTCCATCTTTGAAATGTCCCACTGCAAGTGTAGTGAGGGCTATACATACCATGGTTTCCACAGGAATAGGAAGGTCACACATGTTCCCCATTCAGTAGTAGGGCATACAAGCTCAAAGACCTTATAATGTCCAAGTTGTAATGGATCATAGATTCATAGGTTCATAGATTGGCACTAGGGTAACTGCCCTTATGGACCATTTTAAGCTTAGCCGATTACCCCATGCAAGAATCAAACCCTGCATCTTGTGTCTGTAATGTAGACACCATAACCATTATACTAACCTCCCACCCTGGGTTACACTTTGCCTTTATCTCGTCCCCTTTTCACACTGAGCTAATCGAAGGAAGGACACAGCAAACTCGGATCGATAATATATAACAGTAAGTATCATGTTTTTTTGCTTATTTTTTCGAGTTGTTCATAGCACTTTGTCTACTGCATACTTTTCTAGCTAGTTTCACTGTGTGTGAGGTATTAACTGGAAATTGTCGACTTTTATTAAGCATCTGGGTTGTTTGATTCTGATCTCCTGCCAAGGAGAGTGTCATATAACTTGTTTGCAGTTAAAAACTTTATCTAGAGGCTCCTTTATCTGTTTAAAACTTTCACTTAAAGGCTCACTGCTGCTTTTCTGCTGTGAGAAACATTTCTGCAGTTTGTTTACCACCCTTCCTCCCTATTGGTATGCTGTTCTTATAGGTGATGGCTTTGCAGTTGCCCGCCCCTACTGTAAATTTGATCTGGGACACTCCTCCCAGTCTAGTGCTATTACCTCATTCTACCTAATACAGGGAGAACATTTGAGAAGGCCAATCCGCTTAGTTTCTGCTCCTCCTTTCTCTCTTTCCACTAACAAAAAAAAAAAAAAATGTCTAAGCTTGTTTCCTGCCTTTCCTGTGGGTATTCTAGTCCGGGTACAGATTTGCTGTATCCAGGACTATTTCTAAGCTTCTGAGCCCCCAAGCCTTTCTGTGTTGGAGGGAAGCCTTCTAGCTTAATTTTGTTTCTTAGAACTAGCCAGTTTTTTAGTTTCAGCACTCGTCTGTTTCTTTGAGCTCAGCACTTGTTCAAAACTCATTGTAAGTACTAAATAAGCTACAAATTACTACAGCACTCAACTTTCCTCACTTAGTTTCATAGTTTCATAGTTTCATAGTTTAGTACTAGGCTATCTGCCCTGGGGCATTTGTAAGCCTAGCCATATTGATGTGGCTTTCGCCACATCATGAAATGGTACAAAAAAATGCACAGAATAGATTTAGAATACTGTGTATCTGTCTAGTAGTGACACAATGAAGGTCCCCTTATATAATAGAATTAGTTTACTGTGCCCCTGTCTAGTAGTGACACAGATGTGACCCTTGGGGTAAACTTACGATCTCCCATCCACTCATCAAGATTTCTCTTGAAGAGAGTCAGTGAGGGGCTCTGCCTAACATGAACTGGGATCTTGTTCCAAAGCATGGGAAGCCTCTGGGTTATGAATCTATCCCTCCAGCATGTCCTATTCATACTTGTGCTGGGGTTTAAGTCTTTAGCTCTCGTGGTCCTGATGGATTTGGATTTTTTGAGGTGGAGCATGTCCGTCAGTTCCTGATTGGACATGGCCTTGTACATCAGGCAGAGATCACCTCTGAGCAGGCGGTATGCTACTGAATAGAGCTGGAGTTTCTTTAGTCTGGCAGAATAAGACATATGTTGGAGACCCTTGATCCTCTTGGTGAGGTATTTTTGAGGTCTCTCCAGCTGTTGTAAATGCCGGGTGAGGTACATACCAAATGGAGCATTGTACTCAATCATGGGTCTGATGAAGGAGGAGTATAGGGGTACAATGACATCCTTGGATCTGGATGTGAATCCCTTCATGATAAGGTGTGCAAGGTAGAATGTTTTTCTAACCACTTTGGCGACGTGGGTGTCAAATGAGAGGTCGCTGTCGACTTGGGTCCCTAGGTCTCTGATTACTTTTTCCGTACTCAGTGGGTTGCTGTCTATGTGATAATTTGTGGGTACTTTGTTTTTCCCAAAGGGGATGACTATACATTTTTTGGCATTTAGTTTAAGGCCGTGACTCCGGCACCAGTTGTCCGTTTCTGTGAGGCCTTTTTGTAGGATGTATGTGTCCACTGGTGTATTGACTATGGCGCCTAGTTTGCAGTCATCTGTGAACTTTGTCAGCCACAACCCTCCCATGTTTGCTTTAACATCTGAGAAATAAATGCCGAACAAGAGGGGTCCCAGGACAGATTCCTGTGGGACACCAATTGTGACTGCCTTTGAGTCTGACATTGCTCCAGCGATTTTAACTTTATAGGTTCTGTCCTTTAGCAAGTTTGCAACCCATCTAGTGACATAAGGGTTTACGTTTAAGCTGTTGAGCTTATCTATGATGCCTGAGTGGGGTATTGTGTCGAAGGCCTTAGCCAAGTCCAGGTAGGTTGTATGGACTGCTTTGCCCTCATCAATGGCTCTAGTGACTGTTTCGAAAAAGTCAACCAGGTTCAAAAGGCAGGATCTGCCCTTTACAAAGCCGAACTGGGTGGGGTCAAGTGTCTGTAGGTCCCGTATGTCTCTGTTTATGACTTGTCTAGAGGAAAACAATTTCTAGTACTTAACAAATAAGCACATATCCAGGCATGTCTAAGGGTCAGCTCCCGGTGTTTTCTCTTATCTACCTGATGAATCTAGGCAACTTGGGGCAATGCAGCAATTGCCTCATGAACACAGACAATCCTCTCCTCCTACCACCCAACACTACAACCTGTGAGAGATGCACTTATATAGCCAAACTGGAAGCAAAGCTCTCTTCACCCAAGACTGGACTAGACAGTCAAGAGAAGAAGGTAAACACTTGCACCACACCACACTCATCACATAGTCCCTCAAAACCTACACCACCAAAACACACACATAGAAGCACAAAACACACACCTACATTCACGGAGGTTCTCAGTAAAAACCTGCCCAAGCCAGAGGGACCTTCAAAGCAGAAACACAAGCAACCTCCACCCCCCAACACAACCCAGATGACACATAGCCCACAAACTCAATGTGCCACTCAACCACAGCCCATAAGGCTTAATAACGTACCGAGCACTCTAGTCATAGGTGACTCTGTAGTCAGGCACACTGATGTTCCACCCACCAGGCTAAACAAGGAGAAAGTTAATGTCAACTGCCTGTCGGGTGCCAGGATCCACCACATAACACATGCACTCAGGTCACTCCACAACAAGTACAAATATGACTCTGTCATTGTCCATGCTGGTGTGAATGATCTGAGACATACCTCCCTGGACTACATGAAAAGGGACATGAAGGAGCTGTCCAATCTTGTAGCCCAGGCAGGTATGACCCTAGCCCTGAGTAGCATCCTGCCATCACCCAGAATGATACCACAGCACAAGGACAAAATGATTGACTTCAACAATTGGCTGAGCTTCTGGTGTCATTCTATGGGGATCCAGAATCTGTTTGCCTGGGATGACATGATCGACAAACCACAATGCTTTTGCCAGAGATGGCCTGCACCTGTCGCCTCTGGGATTCTGGATACTGGCTAAGGCTCTAGCCACCCCTATAGTGCCTTTTTTAGGCAAGGTTCAAATGACAAATTCACCACCGCAACAGGTACAATCAAGCAAAACCTAAGGGTATTGCTACTCAATGCTAGAAGTCTAAACCTCAAAATGGACTCACTTGAGGCACTCCTTAAAATGGAGAACATCAACATCTGCGCAGTGGCAGAGACCTGGTTCAAGGCTCCAGAGAGTACCCCTGCATTACCAGGCTATAATTCATACCACACCTTTCAGCCACCTAACCTGGACCGAAACACTAAAGGTGGAGGCGTGTCCATATTCATTAAGGATATCCACACCTCCAGGCTATTTGCTCAATATAATGCATCTGAGATTATCCAAGTGCAACTAACTCTGGGCAAGACTGCAATCCAAATTGTAGCTTGCTACAGATCCCCCACCATGCCCCAGGATTCCCACTCCTCATTTCTTGATACACTGAAAAATATTAGGGTACAACCTAACAATGGGCGATTTGAACTACCCCACCATTAACTGGAAAAACTACTCATGTACCAACTGTTGTGCTCAAGGTTTTCTGGAATTCATAAACTCCAATGCCTTGGATCAACTTATCCACACCCCCACCAGGGGCAGCAATATCCTAGACCTGGTTATTATGAACATGGGCAACCGGTGCTCCACACCAAAGGTCAATTCCTTGTTGGTCAGATCCGACCACAAGCTAATCACCCTAGACATCCACATCCCTCCCCCACCTCCCATTAGGAAAGCACCATAAAAAATTTCTCCAAAGCCAACTTCACACTTCTTAAGACAGAAGTGGCAAACTTCACGACACCCATGCTGATGGACAATAGAGGTATGACTGCTGAATCCTACGCAAATGCACTTTATAAGCACTTACACGAGTGCATGGATCATGCAATCCCTAACAGAACCAAGATGCTATCCTCCAAAAAAAGGAAGCCAATCTGGTGGTCCTCTGCCATAAACAAACTACAACAGAAGAAAGAAACTGTTGCAAAAAAGAGTAAAACCCATGATTGGAGGAACTCCCTGGTCAGCCTCAGTAAGAAGCTGCGATTCCTCATAAAATTCTCCAAAGCTACTTACGAAAACAAAATCGCCACTGACTCTAAAGACAACCACAATGCAATTCTATAGCTATGTCAAGAATCTCAAAGGCAACACTCAGATCTGCTCTGAGTTACAGCACAATGGCACTAAATATACAGACCCAACTGATATTGCCAACATCCTGGCAGATAGGTTCAGTGCTAACTTTACCCTCCTCTCACCCCATAAAGAGCCTATATCTATACTGGAAGAATGCAAAGTTCCTGTAATCACGGCTGCACAGGTAAAAAACACACTCTCCAAAGCTAAGAACACAGCATCCATGGGACCTGACAACATCCCAGGCTGCGTTCTACATGAACTACAGAACAAACTGGCACCCCACCTAAGTACCATGTTCAATCATAGCCTCACCTCAGGCTATGTGCCTACTGAATGGCACACAGTGACGGTTATCCCACTCCACAAAAGTGGAGCCACCACGGACATCGGAAACTACCAGCCTATTAGCCTGTCTCATCATGGAACATGGTAATCTCCAAACTCTGGACCCCACCCAGTTCAGGTTTGTAAAAGGCAGATCATGTCTCCTAAACCTGATAGACTTCTTTGAAGTGGTCACCAAAGCCGTAGATGAGGGTAAGGTCATTCACACAACCTATCTAGATCTCGCCAAGACTTTCAACACCATCCCCCACTCTGGAATTATAGATAAACTCACTAAACTAGGTATAAATCCCTGTGTCACAAGATGGGTTGCCAAATGGCTCACTGACAGAACCCACACAGTGAAAGTAGCAGACTCCAAATCCAGCTTCAGACCAGTGACAAGTGGAGTACCACAGGGTTCAGTCCTGGGTCCTCTCCTGTTTGGTATCTACTTCTTTGAAGTACAGGCTAACACAGAAGGTCTTTGGCTAAGAAGTTTGCAGATGACTGCAAACTAGGAGCCATAATCAAAACGCCAAAAGATGTGGACATCCTACAAAAGGGCCTCACTGAGACAGATGCCTGGTGTTAAAGCCATGGCCTCAAGCTCAATTCCAAAAAGTGCATTGTCATCCCTTTTGGTAAAATCTCTCTACCCATGAACTGCCACATAGGCGGTAGTCTACTTAACACCAAAAGTGTGATAAGAGACCTTGGGATACAGGTTGACAGTAGTCTCTCCTTTGATAATCACATCGCCACAGTGGTCAGGAAATCCTTCTACGTGGCACACCTCATCACAAAAGGTTTCTCATCCAGGAAAAAAGAGGTCATTGTTCTCCTCTACTCATCACTCATTAGACCCATTAGAGAGTACAACGCCCCTTTTGGTATGTACCTCACAAGACATCTACAACAACTGGAAAGGCTGTAGAAATACCTCACAAAGAGGATTACCAGCCTCAAACAGATGCCCTAAGCAGACCGTCTCTAAAAACTGCAGCTTTGCTTCATCACATATCGCCTACTCAGAGGCGATCTCTGCCTAACACACAAAGCTATGTCAAACCCAGAGCTTTTGGACATGCTCCACTTAAAAAAATCCTAATCCCTCTGAGCTACACGCTCTAGGGACCTAAACCTTGTCACCACAATAAACTTAACATGCTGGACAGATAGATTCCTGTCCCAGAGACTTCCCATACTCTGGAACAAACTACCTATCTATATCAAACAAAGCTCCTCATTAGCACTCTTCAAGAAAAATTTTGATGATTGGATGGGAGATAGGAAATTCACCCTGGGGATTACTTCTGTGGCTCTGCTCGACAGTAGCACAGGAAAATAATTTTCTTGGGTGGCGAAAGCCAGGGTACCTTTTGTCTAGGCTTATATAAGCCCTAGGGTCAATAGCCTAGTACCTACCTATGAACCCTGCGGTGCCAAGAGACACTTCATGCATTGGGTTGAAGGACAATGGCAGCAAGCAGCTCAAAGTCAGTAATGTTCACAACTGAACTTAGCACCTTTGTTGACTGCAAAGTGAACAGAAAATATGTTGCCTTTAGTTAACACGTGTGCAACATGCATTTGTGTAGCAAAATGCAACTGAATTCCCAACAGGTGAGAAAGAAACTCTGTTATCTTATCATTGGCACAGCATTTACATTCATCTTCTCATTTAAATCTTATTATACAGTCATTTGCTTGTGACATTCTCTGTGACTTTTCAAGACTGGCACATATCTGCAGCATCTGTCTATGAATCACATTTCTTCTGTGCTTGTTTGCAGCTAGCTGACATATCTATTTTGCATGTGCGTAATGACTGTGAATACCGTCCTGATTTCTTCTTGTTTTGTGAGTTATTCAACACCAGCCACATATTTTGAAAGGGTCCCTATTAAATTATTGAACGTTTCAAAGTTCGAATATCATATGGTCAACACCATATGATCAAACTTTGAAAAATTCGAAGGTGAAAGGCAACAGCTCCATACATGCAGAATGGGAAAATTTCCCTTTTCTGCACTGAAGTGCGGTTTTAGAGTTGGTATATTTAAGTAGGGGGGTGCAGGGGAGCTTGCCCCCCTGCTCAGAGCGTTAAGGTAAGTTTTTTTTTTTTTAAATGTTTTTATTATATATTCGAAAATTCAAGTTTCGCTCATATGTTGTCAAACATATGAGGTTCGAAATTTTGAAGCTTTGAATATATAATATAGCCCCATTTTGGAATCTTTTTTTTTTTTTTTTTTTACATGCAACTGTTCAGGATTTCTACAAATTAGAAGGAGCAGCAGCACATTTAGGAAATACCTGTTTATAAACAATCTGCAGAACAACTTAACAAGTACTGTTCTGACATAACCCACCAGCTCTGCAACCATGCTTATCAACTGCTCGAGTTTCTGGTATGCTTATCTAGAACAAAGAGTAGCTTTCACAATCACAAGTCAGATTTAATTTATCTATCCAGATTAGATGAAGATGCTATATCCGCAGTGGTGCAGCGGTAGCGTTGTTTCCTCACAGCAAGAGGTTCTCCTGTTCGATTCTTGGCTAGAGTGCAGGGAGTGCCTTCTGTGTGGACTCTGCATGCCCTCCCCAGAGGGGGTGTTTGAAAGACATGTGTAAATGGGTGTGCCTTTGTTGAAGGTTGAATGTCAAGCTGGCACCTCTATATTCGTGAAAATCTACTGCCAATCATTAGTGGAACAGAGTTCTGCTGTGGCGACCCCTAACTGGGAAAAGACCAACAACATTAGGTGGATCTGCTCAAATCATGCATTTTATTTTTTGAAAGTGGATGGATAGTACAGAAAAGTAAAAAAATTTGCTCATTTGGATAAATGCTAAGATGCAAATAAACTTCTCCAGTTCTGCCGTGCATTACCTAAAGTAGTATGCTGTGTTACTTCCAAATATACATCATCTGCTGTACACACTAAATGATCAAGTTAAACTGTTAGCTGACAAAAATAGTTACCGTTCTCCTTATGCATCACTTACACAGATTGCTAGTAATTTACCTGGTCAGCAGAGTATCATATGTGCAGTTACTAATATGCAGAATATACACATCCTAATTGTCACAGTTTCCTTCAGGGTCATTTTTCCAGATTGATGTATAGGAAGATTTTTAAACTAGATGTCACTTGGGTCAGTAATGAGCATTAACCAATTTGCAAACACTTATAATTCTAATGTACATTTGAAAATTAATAGATCTTTTGTATGTTGACCAACATATTCTCAGCATACAGTACTCTGCACATTTTACTGACTAAAATTTTCAGGTACCAAACCTTTGTGACCAGCTATTGCTTAACACCTTATAAGACTGGATTTGTTTTGAATTGCATTGTATTTCTGTCTATAAAATGCTACCATCAAGACCAACATGGCAACTAAACTAACTTTGTCATTGAGCAATTTATGAATTGTTTAGGCAGAAACATTTCAGAGTTAAATAGCTTAAACTTAAATTCTCTCTCGTTAAGTCAAACATGGCTGTTGTGAAGTCTTTAAATGTCTTCATTTCTGCATCTTTCCTTTTTTTCTGTGCTGCTTAGATATCTGTCAACCTGGGGTATGAATATAAGTTCATGTAAACACTGGTAAACAAAAAAAAGTGTTGTTTGTGAAGGCTTTCCTACATAGCAGAAATCATGGTGGACCTGCGGGAGAGCTGTTTAACAGCGCTGCTAACTCATTTCACATTCATCAAGTTTCAGTACAGCAGTAATGTCATTTCAGAGCTACATTCCAGAACTCTAGGTGTTGGCATTTGTTAATTACTGCCCCACAGTTAACTGTGACAATGCTGCTTTAAGGGCAAGGGAAGTAACGCCACAGGTCTTCTTTGATCTGACATAGTGGCAGTTTTGTCAGAATATTTTGACAGCACATTTGTACGGTAATTTAAAGGCCCAAAGCTGACCGACTGTCATTCTGTAGGTTATTCTGTTGCAGCAATGCATTCTGTACATTTACAATAAATGTACATAAGTATAGGAAACATCAACACTTGGAAGTCTTGTTAAATCCATACTTGAAATTAGGTAAGTATCCCTTTGCCAAGTGGATTCTGTCAACAGACATATTCATTTAAGATGATTTCTAAAATGACTGTATTAGGCAAATCATGACCACCTCAGAATGAATCCTTTAGCATGGCTGTGGTCACACTCTCTAAAGATAGCTCACACACTAAGCCATAATTTGTCCAAGGGAATTGCTTTTTGTTCCTGGTTACTAAATATAGACACTTAATTGGAGATTCCTAGAGTGCAAGCAAAAGCTGTTAGCACCTGCACACTAGGCCTGTCCTGCAGTCATACAGATGAATGTCTTTCCCCTTCATATATCATCAAACAGCAGCCTTTCATATCTGCTACAGTCATAAATTGTTCTGTAAAGGGAAATTGCTTACCATGTTTGCAAGCCAAGCCATAACTGTGCACAGAGATCTTGTGGGGGTACACTTGTACCTGCAAGCCAGGCCATACCTGTGCACAGAGTTCTTGTAGGGGTACACTTGTACCTGCAGCCAGGTCATAACTGTACAAAGAGTTCCTCTGGGGATACAATTGTACCAGCAAATCAGCCCATAAATGTGCACTGATTTCCTGTGGAGGTACCTTTGTACCTGTAAGCTAGGCCATAACTCTGTACAGAATTCTTGTAGGAGTACACTTGTACCTGCAAACCAGGCCATACCTGTGAACACAGGGAGTGCACTTGTACCTGTAACCAGGTCATAACTGTGCACAGAGTTCCTTTGCAGCTACACTACTACCTGCAGCCAGGTCATAACTGTACAGAGTTCCTGTAGGGGTGCACTTTTACCTGCAAATCAACCCGTAACTGGGCACAGAGTTCCTGTGGGGGAGGGTACACTTGTATCTGCAGTCAGGTCATAACTGTACAAAGAGTTCCTGTGGGGGTACACTTTTACCTGCAAATCAACCCATAACTGTGCACAGAGTTCCTGTGGAGGTACATTTGTACATGTAAGCTAGGCCATAACTCTGTACAGAATTCCTGTGGGAGTACACTTGTAACTGCAAACCAGGCCATACCTGTGAACACAGTTATAGTGGGGGTACACTTGTACCTGTAACCAGGTCATAACTGTGCAGAGAGTTCCTTTGCAGGTACACTACTACCTGCAGCCAGGTCATAACTGTACAAAGAGTCCATGTGGGGGTACACTTTTAGCTGTAAACCAGGCCATTATTGTGCACAGAGTTCTTGTGGGGTACACTTGTACCTGCAAGCCAGGCCATAACTGTGCACAGAGCTCCTGTGGGGGTACACTTGTATCTGCAAGCCAGGCCATAACTGTTTACAGATTTCTTGTAGAGGTACAGTTGTACCCACAAGTCAAGCCATAACTGTGCAGAGATGTTCCTTTGAAGGTACATAGGTCATAACTGTGCACAAAGTTCTTCTGGGGTGCACTTCTACCTGCAGGCAGGCTATAACTGTGCAAAGAGTTCTTGTGGGGGGTGGACTTGTACCTACAAGCCAGGACATTACTGTGCACAAAGTTCTTCTGGGGGTATACTTGTACCTGTAAGCCAGATTATATCTGTACACAGAGATCTTGTGGGGTACACTTGTACTTGCAAACCAGGCCATACCTGTACACACAGTTATTGTGGGGGAACACTTGCACCTAAAAATCTGGCCATCCTTGTGCGTACAGTTATTTTGGGAAACACTTGTACCTGCAACCAAGCCATAACTGTGCACACAGTTCCTGTGGGGGGTACACTTGTACCTGCAAGACAGGCCATAACTGTGCACAGAGTTCCTGTGGGAGGTACACTTGTACCTGTAAGCCAAGCCATAACTGTGCACAGAAGTCTTGTGGGAGTGCACTAGTACCTGTAAGCCAGGTTGGGGGTACATTTGTAATTCTAAGCCAGGATATAACTGCACAGATTTCCTGTGGGGGTACACTTTTACCTGGGGTGTAGTTTCATACCTTATGGCTTTTGTCTCACAAATTATGGAAAGCAAATGGTGGTGTGATGTTAATGATACTATAGCCTTTCTTACTGACCACCACATATTCTCCCCAAACTGCCCATTCATTACTTGGTGTCTATTGATCAGCCATGTCTTTCTTGATGTTTATCAGCATGTCCTACATTTCAGCATTCTTTACTATGTTTAGAATTTCACCCTGCATACCAAGATCCCCAGCTCCCCATTACTCTGGTCTTCACATGACAGTGTAACAACTATCCAGCCAGCCTTTATTTGTATTATGAATAAAAAATGAAAGCATGCTGTTGAGCAAATCATTATAAAGATATGAAAGGAAACAAATTGTAGAACCAGAACAACTGATCTTTCTGCACATTGCTATCTGGGAGTTGGAAATGTTAACATCAAACTGCCCTTCATAGGAAAAACAGGGGATGCAAACCACATTAACTAACCAAATTAGCTTTTCTAGGTAAGTGAGTACCCTGCTTATTTCTATCTAGATATGTCTGTAAATCTGGGATAATATTGGCAGATCAGCTAGGTCACTAGGCAGAAATGCTGTGACATTCCAATTTACCTTCTGATGATGTAGCCTTATCACATACGTAACAGCGATAAGAGCATCGACACTAGCGATAACCCTCAGGAAATGGAGAATGATGATGATGAAGTTAACTTCAACCCAAATTACTCTAAAAGATGACAGAGAGATATTACTGACAATTATACAATGTCTCCCTATTAATGTTCTAAAACATGCACACTGATTGGCCAGCCCAGCCAGCGTGCCCATTGTAAATCCCACAATATACCAACGGAAAAAGGTCAGGTTGCCCGGACTATTTTCCATTGGTATAAACTGCCCCAAAATCTTTTTTTTTTTTTTTTTTTACAATTAAAAAAAGAAAGAAAACGGAGCAACGGAGACTTTCTTTTCTCTGTTGCTTCCATTTCAAAGCCTTGATATACTGGGTATGCATGGGAATGCAAGTCCCATATGCATGCACAGTACATCAAAAAGCAGAATCAGTATACTACAACCGGCAGAAGAACAGCAATCCGCCGTTATACAAAGACATTATTTAAGAAAAGTAAGTATTTTTTTCTTAAATAATGTAATTGTATAATAGCAATAACTGACTCTGTGGTTGTGGTATATTGAAGATTTACCCATGGTTGCCTTTGTTTAATCATTCAGGCTTCGCCCTTGTGATTAAACCACACCAACTATGGGTAAATCTTCAATATACCATATCACGTCATCGATTATTGCTTAACTAACTGTGGACTCTTTCAGTAAATCCACAGAAGTAACAATGACAGTTAAGTTTGTTTCACAAACTGTTAGGGGACCTGCTGCTTCATGGAGGCCCACTATCCCATCATAAATAGTGACAGATCAAGTATCTTCTCCAGCTCATGCCCCACATTAATGCCTGATGACCGGCCATAGCTCCCAGACTTTGGGTGCTAAACACAATGGCACAATTCCTGTTTTCTCCCTCTAAGCATTTAGGCTTAGTATACCTAGTTGCATAAGCCTTTCTACTACCTGGGTAGAAACAGTGCATTTTTTTAATACTAAGCAACAGAAGCAGCTAGAATGATTGATTCAGCACCCTTGCTCTATGTGTCACTTGCAGAGGAACTGAACCTCAGAGGTAAGGAGAAATCCCTTTTTACAGCAACCTTCCTGAAGTAACCGGGAATCAAGCAATTGACCAAAAGGTGTGGCTTACACAACTCATTTTCAGCCTCTTTGCCTGCTACCTCATGGCACTTATCTTCCTCCATCTTTGAACTGCAAAGATGACCATCACATGAGCAGTAGTAACTGCATATGCTATACCTCAATGTGTTCCAGCTGAATGTCCATGAGCCACAGTTGTGGTCCTCTGAATAGTGAGACTAAAAGTGGGAAACGTGGATGAATATTAAATCTGAGGTTGAGGTACATCACACTATTCTTCTTTCTCCTAGGTACTCCAGTCTCAGAGTTAATACATATAAGTTGCAGAGTCAGTGAGGACACAGCCACCCAACGCACACTGCAGGGGCTGCAGGGGGTGTCAGATCCACCTGCAAAAATTTGCTTTAATGATATTACAGAGAATTTCAAAATTCACTGTTTCAAAGCCAATTGTAATTTATTTATGTAGCTATTATTCTTTTGCCAAAACAGTTAATTATAAATGGCAAAGACGTGGGCATGCAACACAAATACATAATAATCATTAACACATCGGCTAACCAAACATTAATAACCAATATAAACCTCACACACAAAAAAAAGGACTATATACAAAGAGAAAGGAAACTAATAACATCATACATTACCAGGCTTGTGGATTACTATTGATAAGCAAAGCTGATAATAAGAGCATTCGACACTTTCTGAAAGGAATCTAAGAAGAGTAATTCTTAACATCCATAAGAAAAGTAATTCAGAGTGAGGTTTTATCACATCTTTTCCTGGTGATATGTGAAATTCCAGAAGGGGTGCAAATATAATTGTAAGGCATACTAGAGAAGAGATGTCCCCTATTCACTGCCTATGATTTTAACTTTTCCACTGATAAATGGGAGGGGATATTCTTCCTAGAAGCAATATATGCTCTAATGATAGCTGAAAGTTAGAGGAGCCATGATTGGAAACATGAACTGTATGCACTGGATAGCTTCTGCAGTGTACTATCAAGAATTACACTTTGTTGTTTGCAGTTTCTGGACTGATGACTAAGGATCTTGTACTTCTTAAAGGGAAACATATGGAGCAAGCAAGTGTGCTCAGCACAGCCTCTAGCGGTGAAAGCCTCGGTGCAGGCCACAGATTCCATTCTTCCTGGAATATCTGAGTCACCCACTATGTGGTCTGAAGCTCCCTGAACTATACATTACAGTTGTTTATATCCTGTCCAAAAGAAACCTGTAAGAATACCAATGACAGTGGAATTGTGACGTCTAGGAAATACAGGTTCTACAATCATGGTGAGATGGTATCAATGTGGGAGCATCCAGGCATACACTATGTACACCACTATGGACACTGTTTTAAAATAATTGTTTTAGGCAACAGGTATGGTACAATTTAAATAAAAACAGCATATTTATCATGGTTTACAGTGATATATTTTGTTAACTGGCTTTTTTTTTAGAATGTCTGGTTGACTAATTTTTTTAACCCTGCACTTTCTGAGATGAAGACTACAATTATGAGGAGGGTGCTACATTATGGAAGAAAGCAGAGAATCCTAAAACTCCTGGCTATGCCTGACACACCAATACGCGGCAGAGCTGAAAGATTACTGACTTTAATTCATGGGTAAGGCGAGGAGAATTCCCTGGGAAAGCATGCACCACATCACAGTCTCTGCATCATGTTTGGGGTATGTCTTTTCAAAACAGGAACCATAATGGTTCAGGAGGAATGAATCAGGATGATAGAAACAGATGGGAAAAATGAATATTGAAAGATATAATTCCTCTGAGCAGATTGTCATTAAGGTCTGCTCCTGAGTGGTATATGCTGTTCTGGATACACAGTATCTTTAAAAAACTGAATGTGCTATGGATACACTGTACCTGTAAAGACCTGAATGTGCTATGGATACAGTGTATCTGTAAAAACCTGAATGTGTTATGGGTACACTGTATCTGTAAAGACCCAAACGTTCTATGGATGCAGTGTATCTGTAAAAACCTGAAAGTGTTATGGGTACACTGTATCTGTAAAGACCCAAATGTTCTATGGATGCAGTGTATCTGTAAAAACCTGAATGTGTTATGGGTACACTGTATCTGTAAAGACCCAAATGTGGTATGGGTACACTGTATCTATAAAGACCTGAATGTGCCATGGATACACTGTATCTGTAAAGACCTGAATGTGCTATGGATACACTGTACCTGTAAAGACCTGAAAGTGCTATGGATACACTGTATCTGTAAAGACTTGGAGGTACTCTGGATATACTGCATCTGTACAGACTGAAATGTGCTATGGATACACTGTATCTGTAAAGACCCAAATGTCCTATGGATACACTATATCTGTAAAGACCTGAATGTGCTATGGATACACTGTATCTGTAAAGACCCAAATTTGCTAAGGATACACTTTATCTGTAAAGACTCGGATGTGCTATGGATACACTGTAATTGTAAAGACCCGAATGTGCTATGGATACACTGTATCTGTAAAGACCCGAATGTTTCAGAATTTTAAGGCAAAGCCATGTCAAGAGGTAAGTCAAGAACGTTGCTGTCTGTATCATTAACAAAACTCAGTATAATCATAAGGGAGCTTTGCTCCCATATACCCCCATGACACCATGGCACTAACTTTTATAAGCTAACTCCAGGATGCAAGACTGTGAAGAAAGGGCAAAATAATACCTTTAATTTCTTGTTTCTGTTCTCAACCACTGCTACTATACAATAAAATTGAAATTGAAACATGATCATAGAATTTCATTTACTTCAATCCTGAGCTGCAGAAGCTTAATTCATTTGCATGCTCCTCTGAGTAGTTACATCTTTGCTTTACCACAAAAATTTACAGGTGCACTTTAGTCTGATATTCGTTGCTCACTCCATTTGATGCTGAAGTGACAGTCTCCTCAACAAACATGTAGTCTGATATGTCACTGTTCATCTCAAATCGTGTTGTCTCCATAGAGACAAATGCATAGATGTATTCCCTGCAGACTAAAGCAGGCAAGCACCCTACAACCTAAAGTTATCAGTATTCATATTTTGTTGTTTTAAATCAAAAAGGCTACATCAATCATATGTAAGGAAAATCCTTTAGGGATGTTCCACAGATTATTCTGCAGGTGCCCAAGGTGCTTAATAACTGAATTAGCATAAACATTTTAGCAAATGTTAGAAGGAACCATATTATCTGTCAAGTGTGACAGTTGCTTTCCCTGACTTCTGATATGCAACCATAAGGCTGACCTCATCTTCTTCATGTTTTCTTGCAGGGTTCATCATAGGTACTTGTACCTAGTGCATTACTTTTGCACAGACATCTCATGGATACACTTGGTGTACATATTAAGCATGTTTTTCTCATTGTGAGGAAGCAAAAACTGTAACTATACATTTGGTGAGCCTTTTATAAAATGTAGCTTAGCTTTTTTTTTTTTTTTGCTACTTCCAACATTTATATTAACATAGCAGGGATGTAGATCAGGTGCTACCCTTATTTTATTTTATTTTATTTTATGTTACATTTGTTAACTGGGAAAGTCTGATTGGACACACATCCATTTTCAGCAGAGGCCCGGGGAGAAAAGCTCCAATAGCATGTCACAAAGAAATTACACAAGAATATCATACAGAGATATAGGGTCCATAGAAACATAAGTTATATATAGATTGAGAATTATTTTAACCCCTAAATAAACATACATGCTTCCATACTGGCTACCCTTTTACTGGGGGATTATATATTTATCAGTGACAATAAGGACATCACAAAAATGCTTTTGGTTATGTTATTAATATAGCATATTGAAGGGAGCGGTGTTTTCATCTGTTTGTTTTATAAAATAAATAAGAGCTACCTTCATTTGAAAAAAGAAATTAGGAAGTTATTCATTTAGTAAACAAAAGATGAAACTGGAAACTGGCTTAGAAAACTAGTAGGTTCCTAGCATGGACTAGATGGTCTTTAGTGGGGCTTCCCTCTAGCTGTCTCTCTGGGCCATTCTCATGTATCTTTTGCACATCCAGTTGTTTCCCATGCTAGTTATGACAAGTAATTCCTATGGCACAGTCATATCCAGGGGTTCCTACTGGCAGAAAGGACACAAATAGTGGAATTCCAGTCAGTTTTAGAATGGGCATGAAGGGTGACTAAGACAACTCAAGTTTTGTTATAGAACAAATCCTTGAGGAGTCAGCAGAGGGAGATATGGCACTGCATCAGGGGAAGGGGGTGAAACTTACAGCCAAAAGCTAGCAGTAATTAATGGAGTCCAAGGATGCTGGTCCAGAGATTTTTTCCATATATAATGCACATTGAGAAGTGGATGGAGGAGTGAAGAGGGCATACCAAAAAAGTCCTCTGTAGCTGTCAGGATGACTTCATTCTAGGGCATCTTGATTTTCTTTGTGCATGCTTCCTCTAAGCTGCTTACCTTAAAGATTCCCTGATCATGAACCTCAGGTCAAAAGAAATAAGTTAGACATGTATAAGGGAAAGTGAAGCAGATGATTAAGAAAACGTTCCATGGCATTGCTGAAGTCAGACAGCTATGACTAAAACCAAGAAAGCAAATAAGAAAAGTGTTCTTATGTTAAACCCATCATTTCCGCTTTCCTTGGACAATGCTTGGGTGCAAAGACATATGCATTCTTAAATTTCTCACTTTCAGAATGTTACCACTTTATTTTTTTCCAACAGACCCCTGTACAGACAGCCAGGTGGTGGTTAACTGACTTAAGTAATCTTATCTGCCCTCACATGACCTAGTCTTCTCAAAGTTGAGATATTAATGTGGTAAAGTGTCGTGTTTCTGTTTCTTCATTTCTTTTTGGTTCTTAGCTAAACTTACTAAATGGATGGATCATAACCAAGAGATGCAACTAATAGCAGTAAAAAGCATGAATGGTAGAACAGAGTGCATTTAAAAGAAGAGAAAACAATACAAAACTGGCATACACTTCACAGAAAGTTAAAGCCCTGAGTATGACCCAGTTAATCCAGTTCATCGAGTACATGACAAAACTGACATTGAAAGATGGACATGCCCATGCTGGGGGGAGGGGAGGAGAAGGACACAAAGGACTTGTACAACGACAATACATCAGAGGAGGTGTGTCATCATGGTATGATCCTCGGGGTGGGCTGTCATTCACCAAGCCCTCGCCTGCTGGTAGTCTTCATTAGCAAGTTGCAGCAGCATGCACCTCAAAAAGCAAGGCATTGTGGAACCTTGCCCTGTCAAATAGGTGGCATTGTATTAGAGAAATGCCCTCAGTGTTGAAATGTAAGTGTGGTCATATGCAACCCTCATGGCTGTCTGCATGATGACTTTTCTCCCTCTTTCCCACTATTATCTCAGCCCTTTGAACACTACTGGGATAATTCACTAGGGGGAGCAAGTTAGCAGACTCCTGTTGAGTGATGATTGATGACTGCAGGCAGTGACACAAAAATTATAAAGTGCGGTGGCTACTATCTTTGCCAAGAGATGATTTAAAGTACTACAAAGTACTACAAAGTGGCATGTATGTTGTTAAAAATAAATAAAAAAATTAAATGTATTTAATAATAAATAATAAAAGAACATGAAAATATGGAATATTCATTTGCAGTAAACACCAGAGTTTCAGTTATAGGAAATAGTAAAAATAACACAGCTGGAAAGATTCACACAATACTTAACTATTCTCACTATATTTTCCTGACTGATCTAGAGAATTACTGTTCCTACTTATTTAATAGCATAAGGAAAGATAAAGTAGGTGCGGGATCCTTCTATGTCAGGTTTCAAGAAACAGACTGCCCTGAGACTTCTGCAGTTAGAAACCACAGTAGAACCAAATATCAGATGCAGCAACAACAGATCACACACAACCAAGAATCCACCAAGCAATTTTCTAAAGAGCAGTATTTTATTCAGATAAAATTTCTCTTAGTGCTTCAGCTAAAAAGCCTTTTTCAGAGTGTCTGTGATCTGTTTTTGCTGCCCTGAAACTTGTCTCACCTAATATTAAAACATTATTTCTGTACAGAATGACACCACATACATCTGAGCATCTAACTTCTAGTTCCCATGCAACCCCTCATTGCTAGAAACTGCCCAGATTTAGCACCTACATGTCAATAATACACCCACTAGAGCATTGCTCAGATTTGGTGCAGCATCTGGAAGTTATAAAACAATTACAAACTTCTATTCCTCCTACAGAGACTAACAAACCATGCTTCTTACAGACATTACATCTCTGGCGTCCTTCAAAACTGTGCGATAATATCTTTATGGCCTAGGCCCAGTAATTTAATTTCTTACTAATTTCCAAAGTTAGCTGAAGCTGAGCATAACCTCTTCTCTTCCAGTATCCTCTGTTAACATATATATATATATATATATATATATATATATATATATATATATATATTCAGTTACAATACAGTCAGGACCCGCTCTTGGTACATTTTTAACACAAGCAACTTTACAAATCCATTTTCAACACAAGCATCTATACAAATCAGTTTGATATTCAAATAAGATATATTTCTTTACTAAATTCCAGCTAGCTGTGCTGGCATATGTTACACATCCACTGTCCTACTTCTCCTTTCATAGCTGTCAATACCTCACATCATCACAATTATAAGCATTTGTAAGGAAGAGGCAAAATAAAAGTCAAAGCAATGAATCACGGAACTGCTGCACCAATGCTGTTCACAGATACTTTTATAAAGAGCTGGGAGGTTACTGTTAGTTTTTCTGTCTTGTTATCAATATTTACAGGCTTTGAGTGGTATAATTGTGTTAAACATAGAAAAGTCAAAGCTTTGACTTTTCCATAGCCCAAGCAAAATAGTTACAAAATTAGAAGATGGAGAGGTGCATTTGAAGGGTGCATTCCCCAAGAATGGGTTGTAATTCCTTAAGTGGGAGAATGCATTGTTTTAAGTCAAACATTCTCAGACATTACTCAAATTCTCACCTGGATTTTGTCAATAAAGCTGATGTTTTTTTCTGATCTTTTCTGGTCTTTTCCTTCAGTAGTTTGCATACAGGCACAATCACTTTAAGCATAACATTTTTTTTTAGTGTAAATGCTATTACCAAAATGTAAAGATCTTAAAAAGTAATTATATCACTATTTGAAAGACAGAGATTGGGACTTAGTTTTAATTGATCACTGCCAATATGACTTTGCAAAAGGTAAATCCTGGGAGAATTCTTTGAGCAAGTTTCAGCTGCTAAGGGCCAATGGTTATCTGCTTCTACCATATACCTGCATCTTAGCAAACGTGTTTGGCATGATAACATGTTCTGACATTATAGTCTGTTGAAATTAAAAGTAAGAAACAAAACAAATAAAATGGCTACACATCTGGCTGTGTGGTAGGAAATGGTAGGTGAAATTGTGCAACAGTGTAGAACCCTTAATTTCTTACTCATATGACAGCTTTTGGAAAAGCATATCTGGATATGTTACCTACTATACATCAGTGCAGTTTAATAACTGCACCGAACGACACCATCAGGCAGTTTAGTATTAGTATTAGTACACATAGTATTAGTACACATAAGAGAGGAAGAAGAAATTAATACTAGGATGTGCAACTGAATAGAGTCCAGATGAATTCTGAAATAAGAAATCAGTTGAAAATTAAGACAAAGGACAGGGGGCACAGCAAGAGATTGTTTTGTACTTCCCCAAGGAGTAGCACCTCAGAGTTAATTAAAACAGGAAGAAGGGTTACATGGGTGGATGTGTGGCTCAAGGTAAGTGAACCCATCCCCCAAAATAATTTTATATATATATATATATATATATATATATATATATATATATATATATATATAACTTTAAAAACTCCCAAACAGACATTTTGCACAAACGTCCAATTAGTTTGCCTGTTTGAGAATACTTTTTTTCTGACAGTTGGTAAATAGAAAAACTGAGCTGCCACAAAAAAAATTGTAAAAAAATTGCTGAAGATTTGCAGAAGAACTGATGATAATGAAACATGTTAAGAGTATAGAAAGGGTAAACCTGAAACCTGAAAGCTTGCAAAAAGAATACAAGAGATTGGAAATGTACTGCAAGGCACATAGCTGTTACCAGGAAGGATGTGTGACCAGATGGTCAGTAACCATGATTATTCAGATCTGTGGATCAGTGCTGCACTTTGGAACCCCTATTTATGGTCTGGATTATGCCAGCAAGAAACAATCACTGCAAAACCATTGTTTAGTTGGAAAAATTACTGGAAAGAAAGTTTGAACATCCTTAAGTCAGGAATGGCCCTAAAAAGGACACATTTCTAATACTGTCCATTCCTGCCTGGTAGCTTGTTTGCTTACTCAGTCATTTGGCTTCATTTTGCACTCAGATGTACCACTTTGACATTTTCTGTAGATTCTTTGGGTGGATTATGCTGCACAACTCAGTAAAGCAATATTTCCATTAAACAAAATGGAAATGTGAGCAACCTGTCATCCCACAGACAGGATGAGATTTGTCAGGAAATGTAATATTCTGACACCATAACTATCAAAGAAAAGTATAACCAAGGTCTAGTGTTCACTTTGAGGAAAATTATTGCAGTAACACAGAAACTGCAAACATGAGAAAAATAATTAAGAAGCCAATGGCTGAATAGTGAGAAATGTTGGGTGCTGCATTCAGCAACCTTTTATGAAGTGGTGTGCTGTCAGCCAGACAGATGGCCTTTAATTTCTCAGAAGCATTTGGTACTGACTATAAACAATTATTTACTTGGATATCTGGCTGCAGGTAACTGCGGTGGTGGTGCTGTGGTAGCGTTGTCGCCTCACAGTAAGACGTTGTCCCGTTCGATTCTCAGCTAGAGCGTCTTCTGTGTGGAGGCAAACGTGAATGGGGCATGCCTTCATTGAAGGTTGTGCATCAGGGCTGGTAACCCGGTATGTAAAAATCCACTACCAAATATTAGCAGACCAGAGTTCTGCTGTGGCGACCCCTAACCGGGAAAAGCCGAAAGACACAAACAAATCTGGCTGCAGGTAAACGAAAGTACATAAGAATTTTGGTTCTGGTTGGACATCAGCATACACTGCTTCACTGAAAGAGATGTAAGAGTGAACCAGGGTCCCTTACTTAGTCTCAACAATAGATATAACAGAGTACATCCATTTTGGGAGGAGGCCAGAAGTTGGTGACCAACTCCCAGATCCTGGAATAACAAAAGCATGCACTGTTAAGCAGAAAATGTAGGAATACTGCACAGATAAGCGACCATCTTGTATCATCAGCATTCTTGTTTTCTGTGTTCAGCATTCTGATTTACTGAGAAGGCATACTGGCACTGAGCCAGAAAGAGTCTGATCCATTATCATTGGTAAATAAATCCTCATGCCGTGTGAGATGGGTAATCAGTCAGAGATAGTTTCTTCCAATTCATTTTTGTGCATCAGTACACACACACACTGCATGTCAAAGGATGCATCAAATGTGGGGAAATGCACTATGAAATGAGTTCCTTTGCTATCAAATTTCCATCAAAAGACAGCTAAAAAGACAGGCTGGCATAAGATGAAGGGCACAAGATTTCCAATAATTCTCACCCCCAACACTGACCCTCCTTCTGAATACTTACCAAGCAATTTTCTGATGTAGGCCAAACAACAGGTACTGTATGTGCAGATATGATAACAGTACTGTATTTGATCATGTATGAGATTCTGTCTGCTTAGCAGGTTGGGAATATTCTTGTCTATATTGCTCACAACACACTACTACTATTGTGCTTGAAAGCATTATCTGGGAGTCCTTTCATTTTTTCCAACATATTTGCACAAACTTTGCATTATCAAATGGAAAGCACATATACATTAACAGTTTATTTGTTGAGAACTGGTCAGTCAGTTGAGTGCATAACAGTTAATGAATGTTTCACTTCTGAAACAAAATATGCCAACATTCTTGTTTCCAGATATTAGGCTTTCTGAAACACTTTCATTCCTTTAAAACCAGGATATCACACTAGGATCCACATTTTCCTGTGGCTTTTGCTCCCTCTATTCTACAGATGGACTTCCAAATTTCTGCTCAGTAGAAACAACCATTTTAGCTGAAATATTATATTTTTCAGTTTCTGTTTCCTGTATCAGTTGGCAAATCAGGGCCCTCTGAATAACTTGATCATTATGAACAGTAGGATCAGTGGACGTTAAGTGAACAGTGACTCACCATGCTGTAATAACCTCACACAGAGTCAGACATTTGTCAGACAGTTTATTCAATGACTACATTTAAAGCTTGTAAACATTTTCCAAGATTCCATAATTGTGCTCTGTGGGTTTGCTTTTAGTCTACCTCACAGCAAATTCGCTTCTGTTGCCCCATGTCAGATAACTGGCTGCAGCGCAAGCAGGATCTACACTGGATCAGCAGATTTAGTTATATGAATTGTACTAAAATATTAGTATGGAAACCATTATAAGAGAAACTTTTCAAATATTGAGATCACAAATGTCTGATGTTATACGAAACAGCACTGGCTGACTGCGCACTATGAATGCATTCAGAGATAAGGTTTAGTGCTTTTCCTGAATTGTGTTAAATAGTTGCATTTAGATTAATGCTAAAATAAACTGTAAATATTTTACTGGCTTTGAAAATCCCTAAATGTGCAATGCCATATTCTTAAAATAGTTACAATAACAGCTTTTCCTCCGTTCCTTTTCATTTTTTTCTTCAGTAATGAGATCTTGTTTAGATATCATTTTATTTCTATGAAAAAGAGCACACAAAAGCCTGATGTTGTACATTATATTCTTAGTGACATGAAGAAGATGGTGTACTTGGCAGCACAATATACTGATGAGAAATATAAAATTCCTTTTAACAAATGTGCATTTAAAGCTAACAATTAGTGACTTGTCAGGCCATTTGGTGTATTAAATTTTTTATATGTCAGGCAATATGTATGCCTCAGGGGAAGCTGGGAATGCATAATATTTAGACACATTTCCTACTTCATGTTATTAATCATCGTATCCTTTACTCTTCAAGAGATCAGTATAAAAGCATCTATTTGTTGCTGAAACAGTGTATAGTTGTGCTGTCATACACTTTTGAGTGGGACACTAGAGTAAAGAATGGAGAATATATGATATGCAGGGATGTAATGCATGGTAGGCATAGATATTACCTGCAGCTACCAAAATCAGTGACAAATCATTATCTGCCTTATAAGTGGCACAGTAAAACTGGACCACAAGAGACACCGCTATCTGGAAGTTCAGAAATGTATGGGTTTGGTTCCAGTGGTATCTGTGGAGAATATAGCCTGTTATCAATATGGTGCTGCGGTAGCGTTGTCGCCTCACAGTCAGACGTTGCAGTTCTCAGTTAGAGCGTCTTCTGTGTGGCGACATGTGTGAATGGGCGTTCCTTCATTGAAGGTTGTGTGTTAGGCCCGGTAAGCCAGCACGTAAAACTCTACTGCCAATCATTAGTGGACCGGAGTTCCGCTGTGGCGACCCCTAACCGGGAAAAGCCAAAAGACACAAACAATCAATACCTGAAAAAATAATTTTTCCAAAAATAAACTGTTTACTCCAAGACTACAATAACATAATAGATTACTGCCCCCCACCCCCCAAAAGATTCAGCTTCTGACTAAGGTTCAGATCTAAGTATGAAGAAAAGGAACTAAAGGATTGTAAGGAAAAAAAGCCATGGAGATGTCACTAAAGGAGTTTGAGGAAGATAAGAAGGAACCTGATCATCTACTTGTAAGTTTTTAAAACATTGATAAGTATACTAGCCCTTAGCACATAATTATAAAACAGAACTCTAGATAGCAGGAGGATTTCATACCACTGGGAGGAAACTATGTGGTACCTATCCAGTAAGACAATATAAGAAAGGATCCTAGAAATTACAGACCAATAAATCTCACATCAGTAGTATCCAACCAAAACAAAAAAAGTACTGTGGACTAAAGTTAGCACTTTGCACAAATTATTCCAGTCTGGTTTTATAACAAAAAGATAATCTGTCCAGTTTAACTAAATTATTTTATTGGATTGCGGAGGAATTGGACATCAACTGGTTCAGTAACAGTTTCATGTCTAATGGGTAAGCAGAAAGGCCTTGTAGTAGGAATCAAACTATTAAATGGCTAGAACTATAGTTAATAAACTGGAAGTGAAGACGAATAGTTGGAGGGTAAGTCTGTGGGAAGCGGATTTGGTTAGTGGATTGCCACAGGTGGCATTTCTGGAACAGGTGCTGTTCTATGTCAATCTGTCAAACAATACAAAAGAACAAAGCACAGCACCATTTTTTTTTTTTGCTTAGGATACAGAAGTAGGATGGAACTGTTGGATAACAATATCATTTTATGGAGTGACTTTAAAAAACAGGAACAATGGGAAGTGAGATGGCAGTTTATTGCAGGGAATTATACACTGTTTTATATTGGATGTAATAATCCAAAGCTGTATCATTAAATTAATGCAATCTACTCAAAATGTGTAGAATAACAGAAATATACAAGTGGTTATGTCCATGGAATTTAATCACAAGGGTTAAATTGAGAAAGCTGTTACCAAAACCATTAATGCATTATACTGTACTCTCAGGAAATGTGAATCAAAAAAGTAAAAGATACAACATTCCCATTTACATATCTTTTTTTATTCCACCCACAGTTGGATTACTGTCTGCAGTTTTGAATCTCATATACAGACAGGTATTAAACTAGTGAAGATAATTTTGAGAAAGTCGACTAAGGCAATAACAGAACAAAGGTTATTAATGAAGGCTACAAGAACATTATAGGTACACAAAATAATAAGGAATCTATGAAACAGTTTACTGCAAAGTGCTAAGCACCATGATCTTCTTTTTCAGTTTCACTTAGTTTCATGGAATGTGCATGAACAGGCTAGTTAGTTTCATGCAATGTGCTTGAACAGGCTAGTTATGCATCTGAAGTGCACATTTCAGCACTTAAGTACTGAAAAATGTACAACATGAACTATTAGAGCCAAAACAAAAGTTGCTCCTTGGCTCTCAAAAGAAACCAGACATAAAATGCTACTTAGAAATAGGGCTTGGGCCACTTTGAGGACCACAAAAAAACCCATAGATCAACTTAGATGCAGACAGCTAACAAATGAAACAAAAAAATCCACCACATTAGACAAGAAAAACTATTACCGTCATCTACAAGAAAAACACCAAAACAAGCCACAAAAGTTTTGGGTAGGTATAAATAAACTCCTTAGTCCAGGACAGTCCACCACTCCTACCCCCTTGGATTCTAACCAAACCCTCCAGCAGAAATTGTCAATACCTTTAACAGCTTCTTTACAACAACCATCCAGAACCTAACTAACCAATTATCCCCTGGATACCCATATTCTCCGGCCACTACACACTGCTCCCAACTCCCCTTTAACTTCAAGCCAGTTTGCACATCTTTGGTCCGGAAATTACTTAAAAAATGAAACCCTACCACCCTGTCAGCTGATCTCCTCCCTGCAGAATATCTACAAAAAGCTGCAGATGCTATAGCATACCGCATTACTATCCTGATCAATAGAACTATAATTGAAGCATCCATTCCCTCCGTCTGGAAGATATCCCATGTCATCCCACTCTATAAAGGGGGCAGCTCTACTGAACTTTCAAACTGTAGACCCATAGCTATTCTGCCACCCTTGGCTAAAATTATGAAAAAATGCATCCACAATCAACTCCTGAACTAATGCATCCACAATCAACTCCTGAACTATCTTATCCATAATAATCTTCTAGCCAACACCCAACATGGGAGGGATAGATTCCTGTACCAGAGACTTCCCATACTCTAGAATAAACTACCTATCTATATCAAACAAAACTCCTCATTAGCACTCTTCAAGAAAAATCTTGATGATTGGATGAGAAAAAGGAAATTCACACAGGGATCACCTCTGTGGCTCTGCTTTACAGGGGCACAGGAAAATAATTTTCTTGGGTAGCAAAAGCCAGGGTACCTTTTTGGCTGGGCTTGTATAGGCCCCAGGGCCGATAGCCTAGTACCTACCTATGAACCTATGAACCTAGACCATTCCTTAGTACAACCTCAGCCCTCCTCTCCTTCTCTAACATCATTAACCAACAATGAAACAATAATAAACTTTCCTCTACTATCTTTCTCGATCTTTCAAAAGCCTTTGATATGGTAAACCACCAAATACTCATAAACACTTTGAAATCCATCTCCCTAGAGGACCAGGCCATCCACTGGTTTCAATCATATCTCAGTGGTAGACAACAGGCTGTCCTCTGGCAGAGCAAACTATCCACCCTCACCCATCACCCTCGGAGTACCCCAAGGCTCCATACTTGGTCCACTATTATTTTCCATTTTCATCAATGATTTGTATAAGGTCATCCCAAATGCAACATGCATTCAATATGCGGATGACTCCACTTTAGTATACTCCGACACTTCACCTATAGAGTTGCAGATTGTATCCCAAAATACTTTTAACACAGTTGAAAATTGGCTTCTTAACTGTCGTCCCATGTTAAATCCTAATAAAACCAAACTGCTGCTTTTCTCCCCCACTCACAGTTCTGCCCCTATAACCTTTACATTAAAATCCAACAACAGCACCATTATTTCTCCAGATTCCTCAACCAAACTGTTAGGAGTTATAATAGATAATAACCTTAAGTTTGATCTGCATATCAATAAAACTATTAAAACAGTTAATAAAAAACTTGGCTCACTATATAGGATCAAGCCCTTCCTAACGCCATTAGCCAGAACTGTAATTGCTCGTACATATCTACTCTCCACCCTCCTCTATGCTTCTCCTCTATTTACAAACCTCAGCAAAACTGACCTTAATAAACTTTCTAGCAGCTACAATCACATTGCTAGATTTGCTACCGATGCAGCCTACAGAACTCATCACTGTCATAACCTAAATCTACTAGGATGGCTTGAACTGCCTAACCTACTTCAGGTTAAAACAAAAAGCAAGGCAGGACCACCAGGCTCATAAAATCCAACTTGATTTATTGAACAAAGAACAGGACGTGTAACACGCTTCTTCAGATCTCAACAAACAAGCCATCCATGCAGATTTAAATAACAGCAAGTGTCCCACCCTTTCAATTAAAATCAATGGAGTAAATATGCATCATAAAGTAAAGCAATTAAGCTGCAATGATGAAACAAGCCAAAGACTTAAAGCTACAGGCTCTTATACAATTGAAAATATATAAGATACAAAATACAAGGGTTTGCTTTGGGGGCATGTTGTGCTCCTACATATACAAATATAGTACTCATGATGTGGGAGGAGAAATTTGTGTTCGAATCAGAATAAGCACATTACTGGGTATACTATAAACGTTATCTAGATGATATATGTATTTTTTGGAAGGAAGGGGAGGCCAAACTAAAGGAATTTATACAGTATTTAAATACTACCACTGATTTTTTAAAATTTACTCACCATATTTCTAGAGAAGAGATGAATTTCCTGGATGTTTCTATTAAGAAGGACAAACATCTACAGCATACCTCTCAACCTAGAAACATCAAAAATCTGGACAAGGCCCATGAAAAATAGGTACAAATCTGTACGCTGATTAACATCTAATTTGCATACATAATTATGTAACCCCACCCACTCCAATGGAATTGTGGGATATCAACTTTCAAACGCAAACTGAAGAACAGACAACCAAAATATGGCACCAGAGTCCCCCTGCAGCCATTCCAATGTCCCATTACCTGGCAGTTTCTCCCCATTTACCATAAACACTAATGTGTGCATACTGCTTTAATTTTATAATGATTATTTGGATTTTATTTTTACATTTTGCAGCACAACAAAGCACAAACACTAACAGACATCTCCTAAATAAAGCAATACTGTCTCACAATGAAAATAGACTTGGCATTAAAAATTCTCTGCTCTTGAAACTCACATTCATTGATATAGCGTTGAAACCCACATACCACAGCCAAAGACAATGCATATGACCAGTGGTGGATAAAGATTACCTTTGGGATGTTTTCATTTCATTGGCCCCTTGCACACAAAACAAGAAACATACATGTGTTCTTTTCTTTGATACACCTTTCTGACTTTATTAAGTTATATTCCTTGTATAATACAGCACACTTGTTAGACAGAGCACATTTTAAATTTATTGTTTGAACATTTTTCCAGTAGGCTGTACTGTAGACAATGAAACAAAATGCATGAACCAGTAATGACAAAACTGCCAAATTCAGAACATTTCCATCATAAAAGTCTACTTCTACACCACACTATAAATAGAATGACAGTAGAGTAAGCCATAGATATCTTGCACAGCTTCTCGCACTTATTTTCAACTTCATTTTTTTTTTGGTGAGGGGGCAAAAGGTCAAAAAGCAGGGACACATTTTAAACATTGCTTGTATAATTTTGTAAAGTTGCTAGAATAAAAGGTCTTACCACCATGCATGTCACTGGCAAGTTTTGAACCCAGTGCCCTATGCACTACAGTCAGAGCAACATACCATTATGCCAAATCAGTAGTTTCCTGAAAAAAAGGAAGACTGAAACTTAATGACTATCATTTAGTGAATTCAGTTCTCACTTCTCACCATAGCTCTCAACCTCTTAGCACAAAAAACCTGAACAACAAAGCCTTAGCTCTCAACTCTTAGCTAAAAAAATATAGACAACGCTCAGAATTGGTGGCTAGGGACTTTAGATTCTTTTTACCCTGTACCAAAGGTACAGGGTTTGAGTCTGCATACCTGTAGCCACCAGGTGCAATACATGGGGACATTTTCACACACACACACACACACACACACACACACACACACACACTATACTATTTGGTAGTTACTAGACATATAGTCCAGGAAACTTTTGAGGAGCCTGTCTCAATTTCAGCACAGCACTGTTTCTTTATGTGACTTACTCATAGTGGGCAAATTGAAGTGGAGGGAATCAAACCTTGGACTAAAGGGAGGAACTTATTAGTAGCTCACATTCTTTATCCTCCTCACTAACTGCCAGAAATGCTATGAAATATGATGAGCACATCTGCACTGGAACCGCCATTTACATCTTTATATTTTTATATATTCAATTTGACACTGTGAGGTGGTTGAAAAAAAATATAAGGTGAAAGTTGAATATTTGAATCAAACTGCATGAACGTGTTATACATTTAAAATGCCATAAGTAAAGGAAATTTATAACAGAATCGTGTTTGCTCAGTACGTTTGCATACTAATTTGGGATATATTTTTTACCAGGGAATAACTGACATAAATGGGTTGTTTTTCCATGGAACATTATTGGTATTCATTTGAGTCCTATTAAGAGAAGAGGGTTATATCAACCACTGAGGTTCACTGGATTAGAAATGACACATCTATTAGATATTAGGGCACCTGCTTTTCATAAAATATTCCAGAGGGGATACATCAAGATTAGAACTGTTTATCAGGCCAATTCCAACTGGAATATGATAGCTAATTCAAAGCTTTGACAGACAATAACAACTGCCATGGCAAGTCTACACAGGATATTGAAAACAAGAAATCATGGAGGAAAATATGGCAGTGGACTTCACAATTACATGGCACTAAACGGAAAAAGAATGCTGTTACATTTGTCTCCTTGTTATTAATATGGCTATAAATATAACTGAGGATCACACTTGGAAGCATATCCATAACCAGTTAAAGGATATATGCACAGCAAATACTTAGAGAAAAGGAAGTGCGACTGCAATGAGGTAGCATACATTTCCATACCTCTGTAACTTTTCTTCAATGATTTGTGGAATCATATGCCTGTTATTTTAATACCAGTTGTTCTTTCATTACATTTTGATGAAGATTTTCTGTTGTGGTGGTGACATTACAGCTTCAGGTAACAAAACAAAAGTAAGGATTGTTCATTTTTGGCTAGAATTCAGAGATATGTAAGGGAATGCACAGAGCAAATTAGCACAGGTTATAGCAGTGCACAAGGTGAGGCGATTAAGAGACACAGTATGACTGCTCAATGTAAAAGTAGCACAATATGCAGCCCATGCAAATTACTGCACAATGAAACTGAAATGAGATATCCCATGCAAATGATTCATATGGATTCCAGAAATGATGGTATCAACTCTCTCTCACACACACACACCTTGAGTCCAAACCTACTAAGCTGCCCTGCTGACTCCAGTCCTGCTGAATAATACATCCAATTCTGCTTGCGATGTCCTGCTGCATAATACATCCAATCCTGCAATGTCCTGCTGAATAATACATCCACTGCTTGCCCTAAACATGTGGCTGCTCTGCTCGCTGAAATAAATTTAATTGTGCAATTGCAAAGATATATCCACTCCACTCCTACTTGTACATTGCCCCAAAACATGTCCTGCTCGCTCTTGCAATACAATGAGTGCGTTTGCGGTTGCTATTCTAAATGTGTACCTGTAATACATCTAAACTGCTGCTAATACAACTCCAAATGTTTCCCGCTTGCCAAAAATGATGACGTGAGCTCAAGGAGCTCAATTCCAACTGGCTAATAGCCCTGACGGAGCTGACGTCATCGCGCATGTGATGACATCAGCTTCAACAACGCGAACTTCAAAAAAATTAATAAAACTATAAGAAAAAAAATCGGAAATGATGGGGTGCCACTCAGGAATCATGGCACCCCTTCATTTGGACCCCAAAACTTGGTAAAAAACAAATAAATCGGTATGGTTGAGAGGTCTGATCTACAGCAATACACCTCAAGAGTATACAGGAAGGATACCTTCTCTAACTCTTATTTATACTTTAGTAGCTCACACCCATATAAACAGAAAAGAAATATTGTTAAAGGGCAATTAATCCGCAGCAGCAGGATGATATCTAGAGATGTGGATTTTGAACATGAAAGTTGGAAGTTGAGGGACATGTTTTTAGCTAGGAAATATCCTGCATCAGTGGTGGAGGAAGTGATGGTAGAAGTTAAAAATGCTAGAACCTCTAGATTTGCCCCAATTTTGGGATGTGAAAAAGTAGAGGTGCAGGAGGAGTGCAGGACAGGGAATATTTTTTGGGGGAATTATGTTTTGTACTACCATCAAAAAAAAAACATGATTAGAAGTATTATTAAACAACATTGGGAAAGGTTTGGTTGCTACTCAGAATTAGAGAATTTGTTCAAAAATTCATTACAATTTACATATAAAAAAGGTAAAAATCTTAAGGAATTGTTGTTGAAGAACCACAAAGGGCCAAGTGGGAAAAAGTTAGGGACTTACAAATGTGGAACATGTGCCCAATGTGTATATATTTTGAGACAGGATTTCTTATACAGTCCAGATAGGCAGTACACTATTAGGAGTGGTAGCTTCTCCATTTGTAATAGTGAAGGTTTGATAAACCTAGCCCTATGTAAAATATGTGGGGCATTTTACATTGGAAAGACCACACACAAATTAAAAAGAAGAATATACGAACACTTGAATGCTATTAGAACAAACAATAGCAATAATGCAATATACAAACATACTATGACATGTGTGGGAGCAAAATGGGGTTTCTTCGTAATACAAATGGTGCATCAGGATACTAGGGGGGGACCTTGGGAGAACAGTATAGAAGTTAGGGAATTGTATTGGCAGTTATTACTTGAAGCCAATAGATTCCCAGGTCTTAATGAACATATTTCCATTGCCCCCATTTTAAGTTGTAGGATATTTTGGTACAATATAGATTTTAAGCACTTGTTGCACTTGTTGTTTACATTATAATAGGCTAAGCATTGATGTTTTGTTAAGTTAACTTTAAGGATAAGGATGCGAATAAACAGATATTTTTCTGTAAGTTTCCTTGTAGGATATATACATATATATATATATATATATATATATATATATATATATATATATATATATGGGAACACTACTAATTCTCGAACTTTTGAAATCTCGAATTTCAAAAGCTCGAGACCATGTAGCCAAAATCGCACATTACAGAAAGACCAGAAGCACGAAATTCAAAATCCTGATGGTAAGGGATTTTGAGTTAGCGCTTCTGGTGTTGCGATTCAGGTAAGTATGTATGTGTGTAAGTGTGTTTGTGAGGAGCTTTAGTGTGTGTGTGTGTGTGTGTGTGTGTGTGTGTGTGTGTGTGTGTGTGTGTGTGTGTGTGAGGGGATATAATGTGTGGGTGTGTGTTTGCCTTGTGTGTATGTCTGTGCGATCTTAGAGTTGGAATATTAAAGTCGGGGGATGTGGGGGGCATAGCCCCCCCACATGGGGGGGTGCAGGGGGGCGAATCTCCCCTGCTTATCTTTAATGTAGGGTGGTTTGTTTGGTTATGGGAGGAGGCTGTGTATATGTTTGTGTGTGTGCCATATGTATGTAGTACTTTCGCGATTTTGAATTTCGCGCTTTTGAAATGTCGGTAATGTGTGGTTTAGGGATTTTAGTCTCGGAATTGTGGGCTTCGGGATTGTGTAGTTTCGGTATTAAGTAGTGATTCCATATATATATATATATATATATATATATATATATATATATATATATATATATATATATATATATATATATATTAATATATACATTTTACAATTGTCTTTTTTAAACTGTTTTTTATTAACAAAACTTTTAGTATGTATGAGTATTCTAAATACATGAGTTTTATTTTTGTATTAAATTTAGTTACATTATTGAATTTACATGACTATAAATAGGTTTTAGTAAAAAGTTTTTATATATTTGTCTTGTATTCATAGTAAATCTTTAAGCTAGAGGATGTACTTACTAATGAATACAAAAGGGTTAATGCGTGTCATTATATTAATTGTTTGAATTAAACATTAATTGGTTAATTAATTAACTGAAGGAAGGGGTATAAAAAAGTTTGGTACAGCTTGGATAATATTTGTTACATCTGATGAAGTCCGGTGGATGAAAACTCTGTGTGATGTGTGCATTTATGTACTGAATAAACCTAGCTGTAATTTCCATTATCAGCATTTAGACTTATTTATTTCAACTCCATTGGTGCCTGTTTTTGTTTTCAAAAGTTGTTTCTTGGTTTTCCTGGGCACTGCACCTCAATTTTGGTTTTGGAGCTGTTCTCCCCAGGCCACCACTGAAAATAGACATGTATCCAGTCAGACTATCCTGGTAAACAAATGTAAAATAAAATAAAATAAAATAAATAAATATTTGAGATATAGATTCACATTCCATGAACCCACGTGTCTTTGAATACTCCTCACTGCTTGAAAAGGGTGACATCATCTTGTGCCTAGAAAGCAATAGACAGCCAAAGTAAGTGACACACCAGCAAAGGCCGAGTACCTCCTACTTGATATATTACCAAACATTACATGTTGTTCTGCGTTCATAGCCTACTCATTTCTCATTGGTTTCTTCCAGTTCTGCAAAAGATTTCTCAGGTTACATATGGAATTACACAGACATTTGGCATATGAACAATGTAGCTTGCATGCATGCAATGGTCAGCATGGTTATGGTGAATTGCTTAATGACTAGGAATTCAGTAAGACAGTATTAACTTCCTACAGAAATACTGTTCCTGATATAAGCCTGTCTCAATGATATTGAAGCTAGAACATTGACATGTACCGTGTAGAGTCATTATCAGGATTATGGCTCTACCTTCCCTGACATGTGTGCACTGAATTACTCAAGCAGTGCAGGAAAACTGTTAATTGAAGTATTGCTATTATGCACACCATGTCAATTGCAGTAAAAGCAGTAACTTTTATTCTGTACCATATAACAGCATATTAAGATGATGTTAACAGTTCACTCATCACAAGTACATTGGCAACTGGTAATTGGCATTAGACTCATGGGATACACTACTCCAGTTAATGGTAATGCTATACATTCACATTACAGTGGCAATGTTTTTGTACATATTTTATAATCACATCTCGCACCTCTAAAGGTAGAGAAAGAAGGGGTCCAAATGGAGAGATGATAAGTTACCCTGTTTTCACAAAATCTCAACAAGATGACACTGATATATAGACTGTATTTATATAGCATATATCATGGACAGAAGTAGGTCAAAAATTAAAAAAGAGAGCTGGGTGCACAAGACCCAGGATAAAAAAGTGTCCAATCCTGGTAGGCACACTGGTGGCAGGACTGGAAAAGATGATAGTGTAGAATCCTCAAAATGCAGAAATATTCCTACAATGGGGCTAGGCTGCCCAGGGAGAGGATGGTCCCCCTGTTATACAAGGATGTAGTAGTCCACAAAAATCACAAAAACTGATAGGCTAAAAAAGAGCCATAAAGAAGATAAAGTGGACTTTTGAGGATAAGAAAGAAATTATGTGTTGGTACTATTATGCAAAAAGGCCGGAATTTCCAGACACAAGATATACAAAATGATTATGAGAGAAATTAAAGGGAAAAAAAATACTTTCACGAGGAAAACTGTCAGAAGCCTCAAATAAAAATCTGTATTCATTAATACAACAGATTTGTGAAAAACAGTATATAGATCAAAAAACTTTGAGTTGTTTGGAAAAAGAAGCATCTGAGGAAGTGCAAAAATAAACAAAACCTAGAGATTTTGGAAAAGTATAAAAAAGAAATATGGACATGGGAAAGAAAGAGAGATTTGATATGGTACAATATTTATGCAAAGGAGAAAGCCAAATTAATCAATATAAAGAAGGCAGCCCCAAAGATATTCAAAGAGAAATACAGGCAAAGGTATCCAAATATGGAAAATTTCACAATAAAAAAACAATATCACAAATAGGGAATGTATAAAATAAGTTTAGTAAAGTAAAAGTTAAAAATAGAAGTTGAAGTTATGGAGTACTTGTGAAGTGAAGGATTTGGTGTAGAAGGTCTAACACAGGTTACATCACAGCATGATGGAGTGAGTCCCCAAAGTAAGGAGAAGCAGAAAGATCACAAGACATCTGAAGAAAAAATATGGACATGGGAAAGAAAAAGAGATTTAATATGGTGTGATGTTATGCAAGAAAGTAAGCAAAACTAACCAATACAAAAAGAGCAGAACCAAAGATATTTGAAGAGAAATACAGGCAAAGGAATCCAGTTATGGAAAACTTTGCAGTAGAAAAATAAGGAGACAAAGAGGAAAAATAGAAAAGGAGATTAATAATGGAGAAGTTAAAGAAATAGAAACTGAGGTTATGGAGTACCTGCAAAGTGAAGGATTCAGTACAGAAAATCTAATTCAGAAAGCACAACAACAGAACAGAACAATGGATATCCAAATTAAGGGGGAACCATTGGAACAGAAAGCAATTGGCCAGGAGCCTTCCACAGGAAACCAGTATAAAAACTCACTTGAAGCTAGACAGTAAGGGAAGAGGAAACTGTGGAAACTGATGCAGTCAATGTCGAGGAGTGATAGGCCAGTCAGTTCCCATATGACAGAGCAACAGATGGCACAGGATGAAATTGAAGAGAATTTGGCAAAGAAGGATGCTATAGAACTTTCTATAGAATGCCCGCAGGAAATGAAAAATGTGCTCTCAGTTTAGAGGAAAATGTGCTAAGAGAAGAGTTGTTTGATTTAATAGGCATATTAAGATCAATGAAAGAAATAGACTGCAGAAGGTCAATAAAACCCCAAAAGTCATAAGTTTGATAAAACAAATGAACACAGCAATTAGAACTGCCCATAAAGATCCATGCAATATAACAGAAGCAAACAGGATATATTACTGTGCAGCTAAACCAATAACTGATAAAGTTCTACCACAAGAACACAGGGTAGTGAGGGAAAGGAAGGGGAGAAATTGAATACCATCCTGGAAGTATCGAACAGAGAAAACTATAAAGCAATTAAGACAGTGTCACTTTTAGAAGAATATTGAAGAGGGAAAAGATCAACAAAAATACTAAGAAAGATAGATGTGATAAAAGCAATGCGCAGTATCAGAAATGACCAGGATCTATCATGCACTATTGCAAATAACAAACTAAAAATCTCAGTGCAGGTGGAAAAACCTAGAAGATACGCAGATAAATATAAAGGACAAGTACAAAAATAAGCAATTTATTGATAACCCAGAAAAGCTTTATAGAGAATTAGGAAACAAGGTAAAAGGAATCAAAAGACTGCCAAAAAAAGAAGAAATAGATACATTTTTGAGAAGTATCTATGAAGATCCTGTGGAACATAACAAAGATGCTAAATGGATAGAAGACGTTAAAGAAAGAATAAGAAGTTTACAGGTACAAGATATGAAATGGGTTAAATTAACAGCCAGAGAGATTGAAACAAAGGTAAGAAAAGCCTTTAATTTGAAAACCCCAGGCCCAGATGCAGCACCTAACATTTGGTTAAAAGTATTAACATCTTTGCATAAAGATTTAGCCATCAGTAAGAACTATTTGTATGTGCACCCCGAACAGATACCAACCTGGCTAACAACAGGAAAAACAATGCTTCTACTTAAGAGTGAATCTGCAAGGTACCTTAAAAATTATAGACCAATAACTTGCCTTCTGATGATGTATAAACTATACACAGAATTGATGCAGGGTTTATAGTCATTTAGAAGAAAACTCAATTATGGCAGTAGAGCAAAAGGGCAATAAAAGATAGTCATATGGAACAAAGGATCAGTTGTTAAATAAAGACATAGTGGAGAAGTGTAAAAAGGGGAAGAATCTTATTATGGCATAGATTGACCACAAAAAAAAAAATTTGATAGTATCCCACATTCATGGATAAAAGAGTTCTTAAAAATGTATAAGATACACCCTACACTGATCGACTACATTACAGTGACCATGAAACAGTGGCAGAGCACTTTGCAATTATGCCATGATAAATGTCAAATTATCCCAGGGATAAAAATTCAAAAGGGGATATTCCAGGGTGACACTCTGTCTCCGCTGCTATTCTGCCTTGCCCTTAACCCATTAAGATGTCTACTTAACAGCTTAGGGCATGGCTATAAATTGGCTCCTAGAAAACAACAAAGTGTAAAGTCTTCTCATTTTCTCTTTGTCGATGACTTAAATTTTATAGCATATTTGATGAGGAACTGAAAGCACAACTGCAAGTTGTCAAAACTTACTCAGATGATATCAGAATGTCAAGAAGGATGCTTCATGTTCACCAAATGATTTATAAAAATCAGTGCATACCAGAATTATATATTCCCCATTCTGAAGGAAGGATGGGTCTCCTTGAAACTGATTACATGTATATATCTGCAGTCATGGGACTCCACACATATCTGCTGACCTCACAAGATCCAAATGTAGTGAAAGTTTTGAAACATGAGGAGAATAAATCTAAGATGACTTCTCTGCTTAATCTAGCAAAACCATGTCGGTGTCAAGCAGGAATGAAAATCAAACCAGAAGTAGATAAAAATCAGGCAGCAACTGAATGTGTCAAAAAAAAACAAAAGAAAGAATATAAGGTGAAGGACCAGATGAAAAGGCAAGAAATGTGGAAAATGCATAAATATAGTTGTAGTACAGAAAACTTCTGGAAGAACCTCATGTTCATCAGGAATGAACACAGGAATGGTTAAGGAGAGGTGAATTCAAACCAAGAGATGAACGGTTAATATTGGCAGCCCAAGATAGTGGGCTGTATACACGTTGGTTTACAAAGTCTATTGAATATGTGGGAGAAGCAGACAAATGTAGGTTTTGTAAAACCTAATTAGAAACAGTCGCACACCCCGTTGCTGTTTGTGACATACTAATAGCAGGACTGTATACCGTTAGGCATAATAATGTGGCAAGATTGTTTCACTGGGGATTGTGCAAACATTATGGTACTGAAGTGGCTGAAAAGCACTGGAAACATGAACCACAAAGCATCATAGAAAATGATGACGTTTACATTACATGGGATCATCCATTACCAACGGTTCAAAAGATAGATGCTAGAAAACTGGATATAGTGGTCCATGAAAAGAAGACAAAAGTAGCATTGATCATTGAAATCGCCACACCCAGTGACTACAGTGTCTAGCATACAGAGAGACACAAAGTCATAAAAAATCAGGATGTGCAGGCAGAAATGAGAGCAATGTGGAAGAAAAATACCCAGACAGTTCCAAAAGTAGTAGGAGCAATGGGTCTTATAAAAAGGAATGTACAGTCATATTTAGATATGTTACCAATACATGTAATCCCATACGAATTGCAGAAGGAGTCATTACTGGGCAAATTACGGGTACTGCAAAGAGCATTTCTGGCTGACATCAAAGACTGAAGCAATACTAATTTCATGAACTTTAATTGTACTTTGACTTAGGAATGGGGTCCTTTCCCATTATGGCATTGGAAACCCAAAAGATATGGAGAAATTAAAAGAATAGAGAAAGTTCTAGCTAAAATAATGAAGTATGGATTTGTACATAACTGATGAACATATTTAACATTCTGGAATAATTCTGGCTGTGTAGGGGCTGTAAGCACTCCACATAAATAGAACTATGTGCAAGAAAATATCAGAAGCAGTCACTTATCTATTCATATTACTCAGTTACAGTTTTTGTAACACATCAGCGTCTTAACTGCGCTTCCACTAAATGTCACTTGATCAGTGCTGGAACTTGACCTGGAACCAGTGAAAGGAAATGGTTAGAAAAAATATTATATTGAATAGTATGCTGTTAATATAGTCACTCTATAAAATGGTCTAAACAGGATCAGGAACAATCACCCTCCGATGGTCAGCACACAGTCTGGAAATCACCCTCTGATGGTAAGCACACAGTCTGACAATCACCCTCTGATGGTCAGCACATAGTCTGTAATCACACATGGTGGATTTCAACCTTCCACAATTGCTTCAGATACTGGGTTATGCTAACACCTTAGAGGAAACAGGAACACTTCGACTAGATGTAGGCCAGTTTATTCTCATCTCAGTCAGGTTTACTCTGTGGAACATGACATTCAGCTTTAAGGCTCATTAGGAGGTACCCGAATATGATTCCTATTGCACCTATTTCTGTTTTCTCCATGAATGACCTCAGTTCATCTGTTTTTTGCACTACAGCACCAGTTGTGATTCACTTTCTCTAGACCTCTGACTTAATGATGCACTGATTTTCTTGCCTGAAGGACTGGTAACAACTGTGCAGAATAGCATCCTGCATTGGAATGTGATTGACATATCTAAGGCATCCACAGGGGATATGTGTGCCAACCATGTGTGTCCTCCTCCATGGATGTGCCCTTTCTGAGGAATGTCACAGGCATGATGCACAGTACACACAGAGGATGGAGTGCACCATGAGCCTGAATGGCATGATGTGTTACAGAGGTTTCAGCATAAACATCCCATCCACATCTGTATCCACAGAATCCTGCAGTGACCCCTACTGGTTGTATATGTGGAGGCGACGGTGGTATGGGAGCTAGACTATGCCCTTGTCGTTCCATGGTGGGTTTCCCTATCAGAAGTGGTGGACAACTGGCCACAAGAATGGCAATGGACACCATGGACAGGTACCTCTGCAGCATACAGACTCCTTATGCTGGCCTTCAGATATGCTAAATAAATAGGCCAGGCCCTTTAACAGGTCATCATGTAGACTACCTACCACACCAGTCAGTTCTGCTATGGCTGCATTGGTGTCTGTCTTTCCCTATGCTATGACTCCGTTGGTACCTAACTTTCCTTATGCAATGACCTTGCAAATATGTTGAGTGGAAGCCTTAGAGAGCTATAACTCAGAAGGGGGAGGAGTACCCATGGTGTTGTTGACTACAGGTACACCAAGCATCTGCTGCCATCCCCATTCTCAGTGAAGCTGGCAGCAACTGATGAAATATCTGACCTTGGAGAAGAGGGTGCGCCCTGTGCTGATGTGTCAGCCAACTGCTATCTTCCTGGTGAGATGCACAGGACCTGTGTCCTTAGAAGGAGGAGGTGACACAGCAGTCACATTACCTGTGTCTGACTTTACCACCAGGACCCCTGACTATGCAAGGATATGGCTACCATCCATCATCATCAGGCTCAGACAGCCCCCCCCCTCCACATCAAGCATGCCTATATGTATGTTGACGGACCCTGAAAATGAAGCACCTGTGAAAACACATAAGCATACCTGAGTATACAAATTCACCCTTTGCCAACACTAGCAGCCCAGTGAAGTATAATTGATGGCATTGCTGTAGTCCTGATGCACCTGTAACAACAAAATATAGAGTCTCATTAGTTGTATATATTCTAAGATGGAAATACGTGAGCTGTTATACCCTTTAGACAGACATGGAAGGAATGCCTCTGTGTCAGATAAAGGTAATTCTGTCAGTGCAACTGTGGCCCTTTGTTTCTGTACCAGGTCAGTTGCCTTGCTACATGCATGAGTAGGCATATTGTTACTCATTCATCACACCTTCAAATGCATTCTTTTCTGACTGGCAACATAGTTCACTTACTCCACAATGTTCCTCCAAACAGACTTACAAAAGGCCTAGTCTGTCCTGTCATTCCAGGCTATCTGACAACCATATTTACAGGGGGCCTGTAGCAGGTTGTCCATCTCTGTCTGGAGAAATCCTTCCTCTTTGTCCTTTTCTTAAGCATGCTTATGACTACGTTTAAAGATGTACTCATACAAGCTGCTGGCATGTTATAGATATTCCACCCTTATCTCAACACACACAGACACACTCATGTCCTGTGGTATCATGGACCATGTAATTTCTCACCCACAATGAGTCACAACCCATATGTTTGGTTTCTTGCCTTTTGGGGGAAGTCAGTATGACATGGTATTGTATTTTTCATTGATGACCTGCAGAAGGCAGTATTAGTATTAAAAGAATACCATACATAAACAGAAGGATATCTGCAGCATGTCATGTGTTCTATGTGCCTGTGGCCCACTGCCGCGCATGTGCTGCTTCCACCCAACGTGTGGATGGGTACCTCTTCATGCTGCCTGTCCTCAGAACTGCCAAAGGGCTACCGGACCCAGTAGTGCAATTGACTAACAATGTATTTCAACTACCCTGCCAATGACATGCATCATAATTATCAGACACAGTATGCCTGACCCATGAGCACACATAACTGTTATATGACCACTGTCCTTTGTATGTGTGCATTGCAACAGTAGGCTATGACCTGCAGCAGGACATCCATTATCATGTCAGTGAGATACTCTAGTATTACTTAGATAGGGTTCCTGCATGGGTGTGTGTGGAGGCCTATCCCTGCCCCCAGGCACATAGACACAAAACACAGGCATATAGAGCATCACCGTTCAGATACATTACAATGTAGCCCATAAATGCTGCATAGAGCTTTTGATCATCCTTTCTCAAATTAGTCTCTGAAAGTGAAATTAAATTTTGGTTTTCTGCAAACCTCTGTGGAACATTAAAAGGCTAGAACTCTTAGGCAATGGTATTTAAGCTCCTCCCCGCACCTACCTACACACACACACACACACACACACACACACACACACACACACACACACACACACACACACACACACACACACACACACACACACACACTCATACACACGTTCTACCACAGGAGGTGATTTGAAAAGTGGAGTGACCACATCACAGTCAGAGTTCACATTAAATAATGTCCTGTCTATGACTGCACATCTGTTAGATTATACCACAGGATATATGATAACATATGGCAGTTAGGTGCAATCATACAGAGCACACAACACATAAGGGATATCAACCGTATGACCACAGAAGTCCTCAATCTAAACTCAGGACCTGTACATCCTACTTCCTGCAATCCACCTCAAAACTTCCAGAGTAGTACTTAAAAGTAATTAAGCACAGCACATGCAAATGTCATACCATATAAAAACTGTCTATATACATATCCCACTAGTCAGAAGTCACTTGGCAGTTTAAACACCTTCTCCAAAGAAACGCATCATAGTATTTGCAGGCAGTAATCCCCATTCAGTTAATTTTTGTATAATGCTAATAACCCTGGTGAAGTGGCATGTTGCTCCATATAGGTCACTTTCCAATCATTCTTTTCTCAGTGTATCAAATTCAGTAGTGTGATGAGCAACTTAATGGTGATGGCTGTTTATATTGCAGTTTTGAGACTATTACCATGGTCATGTTAATGAGTCTATTAAGATCAAATGTCTGAATCATACCTCTCAACTTCCTAGCACAATACTTGTGGACAAAGAAAAAAAGAGTAAGTGGACGAAAACCCAAAATCAAAGATAGATTTTAAATATTGCTCTTATAAACTTTGAAAGTTGCTAGAATAACAGGTTTCTAATTAGCTTGCATTTTTGAAGACTAAGAAGTCTGAAACTCAGATATATGTCATCAGTGACTTCATCCCTCAATGATTTGCCAGAAAGCACAGATTTTATGAGGAAAAGGCCACAGATATTAGACAAAAATATGGACATTCTGTGAAAACCTGGGAAGCTGAGACCTATTTCTTAAATCAAACTTTTATCATATTGCACAAATGAGCAGGGCTGCACTGCTATAGGGCTCAACTGACTGCATGCACTCACAAAACTACCTGCAAAGCACACTCTGCACATGCACAGGTAGCTAACTGGAAATAGAAGTCAATGTTTTGTTTTGTTTTGTAATAGCCCACGGGGGGGCCTAAAGTGCAAGTATTGAAGCAAATGTTGTTAATGCGCTACTTTGTTACTTCCTACATGCTATAGTTCACACCTCTACGTCATCTTGCCATGCCATATATGTCCATGTGATAATATGGAGGCACTGCAACATGTTATGTTAACTAAGTGCCTAATGTTAATTAAGTGTCACATGTCAGTAGCAACTTGTGGAGGCAAGTCAACTACCAGTTCCTCTGGATTGTGGCCTGATAACGTGAATATGACTTCAGAACGTCCTGAGACTGGTAAGGCTCCCAGGTGGTGCTTAAACGTACCTTATATACTGAGACCACCAGAAGCAACTGTTGGAGGACTTCTATGAGGGTCCTCAATATAAGGGGAATGCATGGAACAGCTTTGCTAAGGTGGTGACTGGTGGCATCAGCCTCTCTGTTGAGCAGTGCAGGCACCACTATAGTAACCTCAGGAAGTTCCACCTTGACCTTCTATGTCAGTAGAAAGAAGAGCTGAAAGAGAGAGAGAGTGCTCTTGAGATGTGCATTAGGTATGCAGGACATGTCCTTTTTACTGTATTTTACAGAGATACAAGGCCTTGTATGACATATTAGTTGTGATACTTCTCCTTTTGGTTAGTGTTGTTCAGCTCCTGAGCAAATACAGCAAGACATATTGAGTATTTGTCCAGATGAAAGGGTAAGTAAGATTACTGCAATAGTATTGACAAGCATTGGATATCATAGTAGCAGCAGCATATTACATGATATCATAACTATATGAAGGCAACTGTCACACCCAAATGTGACACCAGTGCATACTGGACACACCCTCTGTATTTATGATGGCACGATGCCCAATACTCACAAGGACATGCTAGGGTATTTCATGCATTTATGGGTGCAAACATATGTCTGACATAGCATGTTCTTACAACACGCCCACTACAATACAGTGACAGACATCCAAGACAGTTGGCCCACTAGCATACTCTGGGTACTGCAATAGCCCAGGCAGTCCTACAGCAAGTAAAATACACATCTACACATATTTGCTGTGCATTGCCCTATGGAATGCCCATGCATGTGACAGTTATGAATGACATACCCATGGCATTCTGACATTTTGACTACTCTGGCCCACAGTGCATATCAGCTTATCGGCAATGTCTTGTCTATCTGTGGTACGATACACTGGCACAGTCACCATGATGACCTGCATAGTTTGTACCAGTTCCTGTGTACTTGTTGTCTATCTTTAACCTTGTCCCACATGATGCATGCGTACACACACACACACACACACACACACACACACACACACACACACACACACACACACACACACACACACACACACACACACACACACTCCTTTCATGTCCTCTGCTGCCCTATAGCACATCACACACAGCTTGCTGAGACCATTTTTAATATTTAACTGCACCTTTGTTTGCACATCTTCTATTAGGAGCATATCATATGACTATCTGTCATCATGCATCCTGGCGTCATTTCATACCTAGCAGATGTTTAGCTCTTCTTTATGTACCTGCATGGCTGATCAGAGAAAGAAAACGCAGTAATGCTTTTGCTTTTTCTATTTTTCTTGCTATCCCTCCCTTGTAATTTATTTGACGCTTGCTATTTTATTTCCTTGTGTTTCTGTTACAGTTTTATGCAATGTCAGCCACAACTGTGTCTGTTGTGCTCCAGAGGTCCCCACTCCATCATTCTGCCCCGCCTCCTCCTGCTGAGTCTCTGCCTCTCCATTGGGTGATGTAGCTCATGCAATGGGAGCAACCTGAAAGGTTCCTTGGAGGCTTCCAGAGGTAGATCATTAGAAGGGGGATGTTGTTGCATCCTTTGATGACATCACCAATAGGTCCCATTATGTTTCTAAAAAGAAAATGGAAGAGGTGACAAGAGTTTGTGGACCAGCAGTTTGATGTTGGAACTGTCCGTCTAGAGAACATCCTCATTTGATTAGCAGAGTTACACCACTGCGAGGTATGCCATCAAAGGTAGGACCCAGCAGGGAGGGTCCCATGTGAAGTAGCCTAAAAAGGAATTGGGACCCCACCATTTCATCAGTCATGGTCTTCTTAATCATCACGTTGTCTCCTTTCATCAGTATGTGTCTATCCTTTGTGTCAGTACCTACCCTGTTGGTTATTGTCTGCATTTTCTATTTGTTTGTCTGTCCTACTTCCATCCTTATATCCTCTTTCCATGTCCTGCTTCCCCTTGAGTCTTTCCCTATCTGCCCTTCTTGAAAAAGCGACATCTTTTCACCCCCAAAAATATACTTTTCTTCCTCATCCCCACTTCCCACCCCATCTTTCACTGTGACCTTCTGTATGCTCATCCACCTTTCTGGCTTTCATATGTTCCATTTTCTCCACATATAAATGGATAAAAATGGTAGGAACCTTCTTGATAGTTTGGGTTGCAGTAATTTTCATTGGGTTGCAATGCTCTGATTGTGCACAAACATACTTGTGTGCATGCAACATGCCCATAGTACAATTTTTGTATTCAACAGCAGCATCATTTACTTAGGTAAATGTCCTAAATACTTAATCGTTGGGGCAGTAAATACCTTTACTTAACTGAAAATTGCCTTAGTGCTGTGTGTCGCTACTCAGAATTTGATTTAGCCCTTACACCGCTGTATTAGGCATGTTTCTTAATCTCAGACTGTGGGCAGTAGCACAGGTTGTATAATACACACAGAACAAGGTAGTTTAAAGTATAATTTTCCCAAGTGGTATTGATTTCTTTAAAAGACTGCATTCCAGAAATCAAAGTGGGTCTCTTATGACCTACTGAAGATAATATTACCACTCAGAGTCTACCACAGACAATAACAACTGTTGTAGAGAGAAGTAATATAATACAGTTCTAATCTTTCTGGATGGGATCTGCACCCTCTGTACCTACCCTGATATGAGGGCTATGCCTCATTACCACTGCTGGCTAAATATGCCACCTCTCAGGTCACACAATGTGAAGGAAGGAGTATTAAGATGGAATTCCACTGCTTAAATAAATACATCACCTCCCAAATAATTTGACTCAGATGTAAGAAGAAGAATGTTTCCAAAAAATAACACAATTTAATATATAACACAATTTAACATATAACACAATTTAACATATAACACAATTTAACTTTCACCTATACATCAGACAGCTTGAATGATAGCTTGTTCTTGCAGCCTCACAATGAATCGATTCTTGTATGTCACACAAAACTCCTAGTTTGAATGCACACTGGATAACAGTGTAGTCTTCAGATAATCCTGTATTTATTTTTTTCTGACGGAGGCAGTTTTTAATTATTGTTAACATTATCTGCTTTGAGCCACGTGCCAGCTTCTTAGCAATTCATTTGTTTAACTTCTCTATGTTATATCATTGTCATTCTGTTCACCTCTTCAATCAGAATGAACAGTACCAGAAAAATGTGGAGGTCTCCCTTGATTCCTTGATCTCTTTCTCAAGGAGGCTGTCAAAAGCCACACACTTCATGCAGACTCCCTAAAAGAGACTACTTGAGTTCCACAAACAAAAGCACCAGATGTTCTATCCTTACACATCCATTACGCATGTAAGAAATCTCTATTGAAATGCATTTTAGAGTGGAATGTCTGGTAAATTAACATTTGATTTGCATTGTCTTGAAAAATGGCATAAACTGATTATCAACCAGTTATGTATCACTTTCAGGCACATTCTCTGACTAAAATCTCTTACCTTCCAGTATAAATTATTTCTCAGTTACAGTGTATTAATGCCATTATGATGAAGAGCATTACTAAATAATGTGTCATTTGGATATTAATGGCTAATTGATGTGACACTGAGCATGGATCTCTCCACTGAATGATAATCTATGGAACTACCGAACTGCTGTGCTGCTGAGTGTAACGTGTAAAAAGGCATCAGCTATGGATGAAGGAAAGAAAGCCATCATGAAAATGCAGCACATAACTACAGCTTTTCTGAGCCATGGTTAGAATCATGCTCTGGTAAGTAAATGGTACTTTTCCTAAACAGTTTTGTTGTACGGGTTATTTTCATGTGTAAAAAAGTGTAAGGTTTCTTGACTGTCTTTAAATGACTAAATGTAATTGTCTTGCATTTTTCAGTGATTCCCACTTGTATAGCTATAAGAAAACTTGCTAAAAACAAAGTATCTGATGTGCTATCAGTGTTTTCATTCCAGATAGCCTGCTTGTGTGTGTGAGTGTGTGTGTGTGTGTGTGTGTGTGTGTGTGTGTGTGTGTGTGTGTGTGTGTGTGTGTGTGTGCCATCACTGTTTTCATATTATAGCCTGAATGTGTGTGAGTGCAAACATATATCTGTGTGTGTCTCTATGTGTGTGTGTGTGTGTGTGTGTGTGTGTGTGTGTGTGTGTGTGTGTGTGTGTGTGTGTGTGTGTGAGATCATTGTTTTCAAGCCAGATATCCTTAGTGCATGTGTGTGTGTGTGTGTGTGTGTGTGTGTGTGTGTGTGTGTGTGTGTGTGTGTGTGTGTGTGTGTGTGTGTGCCATCACAGTTTTCATGCCAGATACCCTGAGTGCATATATGTGCCATCACTTTCATATCAGATAGCCTGAATGTGCATGAGCTCAAACATATATGTGCATATGTCTGTGTGTGTGTGTGTGTGTGTGTGTGTGTGTGTGTGTGTGTGTGTGTGTGTGTGTGTGTGTGTGTGTGTGTGTGTGTGTGTGTGTGTGTGTGTGTGTGTGTGTGCACTCGCGCGCACACACTTCCAAGTCAGATAGCCTGAGTTCATGTGTGTGTGTGTGTGTGTGTGTGTGTGTGTGTGTGTGTGTGTGTGTGTGTGTGTGTGTGTGTATGTCTAAAGATACATGCATATGGGGATACATGTAGGTTAGTGGAGAGCTGGTCAGGCTGTGTGCATCTTATTAAAATAATTCCCATCTCAAAGCCCTGATTTTTATATTTTATGCATTTCCAAAGTAAATCACTTATTAAGGTGACTTACAACATTTATAGTCCTTTATGGAATACATAGTCCTGCTAAAAATGTGTCTAAAATGCTAATTCATAAGAATACTTCCTTAAAGTTTTTTAAATAGTAATCCAGCTGCGTGGCACAGAGGGATAAAGTCCTGACTTTCGCTCACATTACCCAAGTTCGATAAGTGATCCCAGGACTGTTGGAGTACTATGTGGGACAGTGGAAGTGAATGGTCAGTGCTAGCTCACCCATTCCCAGGGAAGAGAGTGGAGCCTGACCGACTTGCATTACTACTTTTGAGACCAGGTGTGAAGGTATGCAGAACAGCAGGAGTGTGCACTCCTATAAGGCAGCATGGTGACACACTGCAGATATAACAGTGGGGTCAGTAGGGTCATTTATAACAGTGTGCGTGATCCTACAATCCTGCCAGCTCAGGACAGAGGAGACAAGCTGCTAGCAAGTAACCTCTAGGTCAGGGTAAGAGGCATCTGCCTGTCATGGCTACCTACAAAAGGCAGTTCCTTCAGTGGGCTGTCACCCCAAAACACACAGATATGCATTGGGGAATGAACAGATGCATTTAAGGATGAGGCCAGATGAATGGCATGCACAGCAAACAAAAAATGATGCAGGAAAAAAAAGTTTATTCTAGTAGAAAATATTTATTGGTTTAATATATTTAACAGTGATTTTTTTCTCTTGTATATTGCCAAATGGAATGTATTTTCACCTATGGAATGTGTCATCTCACTCTTTTTAACCTCTGATGCAATAATGGACAACTGTAACACTGGACGTGATGGTGTAGTGCTCCTACTGACTACTGCTTTTGTTAGCTGCTTGCTCAACCTGCACATCTCATCTGTCACATGCACATCATTGTGATCTTTATGACCTGATCATATAACAGTATGGTTTGTAGCCTATTACCAGTTCATAATTTGGGTCTATATTAAATTCTTGAAAGCCGACAATGTTGAATCTGACATTGTCGACACGAGAATAGCGAAACTGCAGAACATCGAACAATTAAACAAAAATTTCCGTAAGGGGAGATTTCCATTTACTTCAATGTAGTGCAGTCTCAGAGTTGGTATATTTAAGTAGTGGGGGTGTGGGAGGTGCAGGAGGGCTTGCACCCCTGCCTATACCGTTTAATTTTTTTTTGTTGTTTTTATTTTTTTTTTTTTGTGAACATTCGATTTTTTTAACAGCTCAATCACTAAAGGTTGACCTTTAGTGATTCAAACTGTTAAATATTCGATGTTCTAATATAGACCCCATAATTTGCTCACTGATATCTCATAGTAATAGAATGCGTTCCAAGCTCTTCATAGCCCACTGCCATATAGAAAGTAACAGCTCTGCTATAACATTCTCTAAAAGATTCTTCCACTTTTTCTTTGAAAAGAAAATATTTAGGAATCTCAGTGCAGCGTTATTAATAAAATCTGCTGACTGAGAAGACAGTACACACTGTTTAAGCATCAGTACTCTACCTGCTCTAGTTTACCCTATACACTCCCAGTATTTTGAACTTTTTTCCAACTAATTTGCTGAACAAAATAAAAACTGGCATTCTGGATATGCTTCCTGAAACATTGTAGTGATAGATAATTATAAAATGTCATCAGAGAAGTATGCAGAGGGGAGCTTACATATACTTTATTGCTGTGCTGAAATTGAAGGATAAATGCAGAACTGCTCGTAAGCTGGTCTTTCTGTTTTCTGTGATGATTCTGGAATGTTTAAAAATGTTTAGCACCCCATAAGCTACATAAAATAGTTTGCACTCTTGCAGACCTATTCAGAAAACTTTGGATCCTTTTCTTTGCACTCATGAATACCAGCATGCAACTTTCCCCTCCCATCCCCACCTAGAATGAACAATTGGCACTCAATTGCTCAAGTACAGAGGAGATTGCATGCACTCATCTTTATATGGCTGAAAGTGAAAGGCTGAGAATTGTAGCATGGATGTTTAATAAAACAAACTGTTTCTTTAGAAGGACATGCAAAGCTATTTGTCTTTCCCTCGGAGATGGCAGCCTTCCTGGCTTCTTCAGACTTGTCACCATGGCTGACTCATTTCAGTCTTTCTCCCCCAGACCACTGCACTGTACGCGCCTCACTTTCTTCAACCACTGCATCACTGAGAATATGAATCAGCAAGGACAAGGGACTGATGCCTGACCTCATCCCCATCAAGTCCATGCTGCACACCCTCAGGGAAAAATTATACCAGGTATGAGGGTGAGATATACCTCATAAAATTAGAGCTCTTTGTTACCAAGGTCTTACCTAGAACAAATGCAATCCCTTAGCCAGCCTAATGGAGATACCAGACACGGTCTAGTCAGCACATGTATTAAGTGCTACATGAGCTGAAAAGGCAAGGACATTGCATATATTAGAGTTGGAACAATTTACAACACACATCAATGTATTTTCTGCAATGTCCCTAATATCAGTACTGAAACTGAATGCAAACAGGTAGCTGTTAAATTGTGGAACAAACAGGGTTTGTAATCTGTTGTTCTGCCTAAGCTTCACATCCCTCCTTCGTCCTGCATGCAGATGGGTACGATACAAATGGAAATGTCAAAGGACAGAAACTCTATTCTAACATTCTGATCTTTGTTTTTCAGTCACTTAGTAACATTATGTGTTGTTTTACACAAACAACTATATCAAGATTAATGCATGTCAGAGTGTACTTCCTGCCATCTCTGCCCAACCTTTTTCTTAATATTAATAGTTAAATAAAGTGTGTGTGGATATGCCCCTTGATGTAGCACACGCATAGTTACAATGTAACATATAAATTACTTAACTTCTTACTAACTTCTAATAGTTAAACATGAGACAGCAAGCAAGGGTGCCAGCAGGCAGGTGCAAGGGGGTGCACTTGCACCCCCCTGGATTTTGACTTAAGGTACATCTGTAATTTGTTGAAATTAGAAAATGTACTGGTAAAACCATGCATTTTTCCATTTCATCTTACATTTTTTCTTCTGTGTAAACTGTATCAGAGATGTTATTGGAGGTTGCAGTCACATGATTCATATGACAAGCCTCAATTCCTCCTCAAACTGCATATCCAACCATTAACAGCTGCAGTAGAGTTTTGACAAAAGTGGGCGGCAGATGGTATTCCAAAGATTTTGGACAAAAATAGAGCAAGACTGCATATATATTCATGTGACTGGTGTGTAGTGCAGCACATAGTTTTGTAGAAGAACTGAAGCTGCCAGGTAAGTTGATCACACAGAGTCAGAGACAAGCGAGAAGATCCTGAGGTAATTTTTTTTATGTATACTGAATGGCAGATTCCAGCTTGATGCCAAAACATGAAAGTGGCACACTTGAGACTGAGTGGCCAGTAGAGTAGTTTCCCCTAGTGTCTACTGCCCTCCCCATTCCCATCCCAATGCCCATTCTGCTGTAGGTGCAGACAGTTCCTGAGACTAACAGCTTCCCCGCTGCATCCATGATGCCCAACTGTGCATACTAGTTAAGTTCAACTTCTAATATGGCTTTTTGGCCTTCCAGGAGGTGGTTCCATGGTGCTGTTGTCTGTGTTTATGTCTGTGTGTGAGAGTGTATGTGTGTATGGGAGCTTTCAAAAAAGGAAAAGTTGTGTGTGTTTATGTTGCTGTCTGAGTGCGTGTGTATGAATGAAAGTGTGCATGAAAGCAGAAGTGTGTGTGTGTGTGTGTGTGTGTGTGTGTGTGTGTGTGTGTGTGTGTGTGTGTGTGTGTGTGTGTGTATGTGCACCTGTGACTAGTCTGTGTTTATGTCTGTGTGTGAGAGTTTATGCGTGTATGAGACTGATCAAAAAAGGAAAAATTGTGTGTGCTTATGTTGCTGTCTGTTTGTATGAATGAATGCGTGCATGAAAGCAGAAGAGTCTGTGTGTGTGTGTGTGTGTGTGTGTGTGTGTGTGTGTGTGTGTGTGTGTGTGTGTGTGTGTGTGTGTGTGAAAGAGAGAGAGAGAGAGAGAGAGAGAGACAGTTTCGAGTCAGTGAGAGTGATCGAGCAGTCCGCTGGCTGCAGCAGCATTTACGAGGTTTTTGTACTTCTTTCAGCTTCTTGGCTCTGTGTCTCACATTATTACAACTCTATGGAATTTAGAGATATGTCCACAGTGCCTCATACACACTGCTTATTGGGTATACTATTATGCTAATTATTTTCTGTTTCCATATATAATACTACTAGTACTAATAATAGTAATAATAATAATAATAATAATACAATACTCTGGTTGCATTTGACAACTGTGGATGGAGAGGAGTGGATCCTTGTTACATAAAAAGATAAGGGACACAAGAAATATTTGTAACCCAAAGAAATGCTGAGAAATCCAATACAAAACCACATAGAAACCACAGCACTGCAGCCTGCAGGACAAAAGCCAATAAAGGTCTGCACCCAAAAAAATACAATCGGAACACACCAAAAAGGTGTAAAAAGATTTAATTCCACAACAAAATACAGACAATATTTAGCACATTTGTTTCACCAACGGAAACTTCCTCAGAATAATTAAGTTAAACACAGTCTCAGTTTAAATACACACCACTCCATGCTGATTGGTTGAAAAACTGTTAATGAATTAATACAACATTTAAAAAGATAACTTAAAAATTGCTTAATAAATGTTAATAACCTTATATACATATATACATGTGTTCTAAAATTGTATATCATACATAATAAATAATCACAAGTTAGCTCTCATTTTTAATGCAGGGACTATTGAAATGTGATCATTCAACCCTGAACTTGTACAAGCATCAAAGACCAACTGCCATACTAATTCCTGATACTCAAGTTTTGTTTCCCAGTCCCCTCCCCATTCCGGGTCAGCTAGGTGGGCAGGAGGAAGCACAAAGATTTCCAGAGGTAGGGAGCAAAAATAGCCGCAACCCTCAAAACAAACAAAACAAAAAGAAAATAATATTTAATATTCAATATTCAATACAATCTAAGCTGTTATAACCACATATACAGCACGGTGATCAAGAATAATGTTTTCAAACACTGTAGCTAACAATTAAAGTTGCTAAATATTGACAGACATTTGAGTTTTAGATGTCATATCCTTTAGAAGAAATGCATACTAACACAAATCATGTTATTCTAGCAATTTTATAAGTTCATGAGAGCAATATTTATAATTTGTTCCTATTTATTTTAGGCTTTGTCCACTTTTCTTGCACTAAGAGGTTGAGGTGTGTGTGTGTGTGTGTGTGTGTGTGTGTGTGTGTGTGTGTGTGTGTGTGTGTGTGTGTGTGTGTGAGAGAGAGAGAGAGTGAAATGCCCTACCTAGAGTTAGCAGGTGGAATTTATTTTCAAGTGCATTTTCAAGGAATTGTGAGCTTCAAAGGAAGAGAAGTTTACTGCTGCTCATGCTGTCTGCTTAAAATGTGCAACTGTTTTGCATAGCAAATGGTATAATTGTGGTATAGAATTTTAAAGCAGTGTTAGTAGCACAGCAGGTAGCATACTTGCATCTTGATGCAGAGGGTTGTAGGTACTACTCTCACAACATGTAGATCTATATTTTAAGGAGGTGGGGTACTGCAGTATGTCCTCCTTTGAATGAGACACCTAGTAACTATGAACCTGTTTTTCAGCTTGCCACCCGTTCCCTATTGCAATATACCAGCTTAACATTTTTTTAATGTAAAATAGGCAATTTATTCGGCAACAGGCACTGAATTTGTAGATAAACATTGAAATATAAAGTTGTTTGCTAGCAATAACCTCCATTAGTTTCAGATCTCTTTAATGTGGAATTATTCAGATGACTTTTACTTCTGCAGAGATTGTGCATATTTACTGATATTGGTGGATTGTAATAACAAATGTCTGAGTGGTCTTTTGTGGTTGAAATATTCTGAATTGGGCAGTTTGTCATTATTGGTTCATATGTTTTGTTTCATTACTTACTGGAAAAATGCTCGAAACTATAAATTTAAAGCACACTCTAACAAGTGATGGTGTATTATACAAGGGATATAATTCAATTATTTTATATTATAATTAATACAATCAGGAAGGTGAATCAAATAACTTTTGCATAGTCCTAAAAATGTGTGCAAGTGGCCTATGATTTGAAAACAGCCCAAAGGTAAACTTAACCCGCCACTGGCCAGATCCATTTTCTTTGAATGTGGGTTTCAGTGCTGTTTTAGTGAATGTGAGTTTCAAAAGCAGAGCAGTTTTAATGCTAAGTCTGTTTTCATTGTAAGACTATTGCTTTGTTTAGTAAATGTCTGTCAGTGTTTGCACTATAAAATTTTAAATAAAAGTTGTAAATTAAATCCAAATATCTATAGTCATTATAGAAGTAAAGTATAAAACAGTATGCACACTGAGAATTTTGAACAGTGTTTATGGAAACTGGGGAGGAATAGCCAAGTAATGGGACACTGGAATGGCTGCGTGGGGGGTGCATTGGGGGACTGCATGTGGGGGGGGTCTGGGTTTGCACCCTCTTGCAAAAAATCCTGCGGGCTCCCCTGACAGCAAGATACGTAGTACATATATGCAATCAAAATCATGACAGCCTTTCTCTTCTGTTAAAAATACACCCCCTGCCTTCACAGGACAAACTTTTATAGAGAAGCATTGCATTTGAATATATGTGAAACACTAGTTTAAAAGCAAAGTAGTATGTAATGCATTTTATTCTATTAATGATATAACAAAAAGGATGAATTGATGTGTAATTGCAAAGTAGTTCTGAAACTGCAGTGTGGCTTGTAGCAAGTTGACCTCTGACCCTGGCAGTTGCTAGCTTAGCAAGCCTTAATGTTTATGCTTCTCACAAGTGATTATCTGCTGGGTCAGGAAATTAAATATGTGAAATAATGAAATCTTCTGCTCTTTCCTGCTGGGATGATTTGGCCTTGTGTATGTGTTACTAAGATAACATGCAGCTGTTGGGAAAGTGTTACTGGGAACAAAGAAGTGTATTAAAAGACTGAATCTGCTATTGTATTCGAACTGATGTGAAACCTTGAAGAAGTAACTTTACAGAAAGACATTATGTCTGACCAGGTGGATAGCAAGGTCGTATTGTTACCAGAGGAAAACTTTTTTAAAATATACAGCATCAACAATATTTTATGAATAGAGGACTGTAAGCTAAAGTGATGTAGATGCCCTGTGACATACCACGTCAGTAAGGTGGGCACAACTGGAATGCAAAGACTATAAAACTTGTATACTTCCTGTTTCATGTTAGACAAAATTCTGTACTTGTACGTTTTTTGCCTCCTGGTGTACACTAGTAAACTTTTGAACCTGAACCTCCTGTGTATTGATTTCTTAATTTTATTTAACAGTTTGGTCCTTCTTAGCCGGAAATCCCTCAGACAGCTGCAGATCAGAGTCTACCTGTGGTCGAATACTGCGCAGGAGAAGTTACCGAAACGGTTCTTCTTGGGTGAAAAGACCTCTGACTGAATTGTCGTTTAAAGAGGCTGGCCACTTTCTGATCTGTGGCCGAAGAGCGGATCCTGGACGGCTCAATACCGGAGGCTCAGGTAGGAAGATTTTGCCTTTTTTCTGTTTTAGATCAGGGACTAGGTTACAGTATATATTGTTGTCAAGATTTGTTATGCAGATCAGGGACAAAAGGAATTACTGTATGTTTGGTCATAGATCAGGGTAACAGAATAAGGTAGGCAGTTATTCTAGATAAACTGTGAAAAGGAACTGAAATCTTGATATCACGTGATAAGAAGGGTTACGTAACATTTTTAACATGGGAAACCAGTGCACTAAAACATCGCGAGATCCGCCCCTAACCGAAGACGCAAAATATATGCAATCACAACGTTCTGATAATGTTAGGTATTATGCAAAATGGGTTAACAAATATGAATTCGATAGCAAGTTAGATAAAACTTCACTGGTTAAACTCCTTAAGCAACTGAAATCTGATGCGGGAGGTCAGGCAAAAAAGCAACGCCAATTAGGCATTCCTGAGGCACACAGGTGGATTGAGGAAGCAAACCGTAGGGAACAGAAGACTAAGAATTCAAAAACATTATTTTTAGACAAAGAAGATAATAACATAGTAATAGCAACAGCTCCTCCTCCCTTGCCCCCACCATTGCCTTTTTCAGGATATGAAGTGAGTGGACAGGCTGGTCCACCTCCACGTTATCCTGAAGTCTCAGCGAGACCACAACCATTTGTTAGAGATCCTATTGAAACTAGGTCCCGAGCACGTAAAATACATGGGGACGCAGAATCATATCAAATAGAGAGAAACCTACAGGATGAGAGTGAGGAAGAAATATGCCCACTTATAGAAGTCCCAAATCCTCAGGCAGGACAAGCAGGGCAGGACCCAACACTCTTAGTATACAGACCATGGACACCGGAGGATATCCGGAAAGCTACTGAGGGAATTCCCCATCCGAAAGTTAATTTTACGAAATTTTTAGATGATTTGCAAGGCATGAGGTTGAGTTACCACTTGAATGGGGAAGAAGTAGAAAAAGTAGTAAGACAAATTATAGGTCCAGATTGGCACATGATTTGTGGCACCTGGAATCCTCGTAATGCAGAGCTTAAACCACTCCCACATAGTGATGCAGAATTAGACAATAGAGTGAAAGGTCTTACAGACCGAATCTCTGAGAAATGGAAACCTAGAGCAGACTGGTCTTGCATTAACCAATGCATACAACAGGAAAATGAGACAATAGATGGGTACTATGCTAGATTATTGGAATGTTTTAATAATCATAGCGGTATGACAGTTCCTGAAAATCAAGTGAATGATTCCCCGTATGAACAGCAGTTGAAAAATGCATTTTTAAAAGGTTGCATTGCACCTATCAGTAGCTTCATTACGAAGCACATGATAGACCATCGAACAGGTAGGCTACAAGCCTTACTTGAATATGCTAGACATGCTGAAAGACATTTCAATAGCAAAAAGAAAAAGAAGGCGCAAGTCTTCACTGCTGAAGATGGAGCTGAAGTGTTTGTGTTACAGTCAGGTAAAAAGGGAAAGAAAAATGCCCAGGGAAATAAACAGTCTGACAAACGGTCAGAAGATTTTGAGGAAAGGAAAAAGAGAGGTGAATGCTTTAAGTGTGGAAAGAAGGGACATCTAGCAAGGGATTGTAAACAAAACAAAAAGGTAATCACAGAAGACAAGGGAGATGAGGACTGACTATATGATAGTGAAGATACATCATGCAGAGATCAGAAATCATCAGGAGAAGTTAATAAACAGAAAACAAATGTAAATGTGATAGAAGGAATAGAGGAAGTGCAAGTAGATATGGAGGATGAAGAAAGTGAAATTTTGGATTTAGCATTATTGAGCCTAGAGCTCTACTTAGCAGATACGAAACCGGAAGTTACACTTCTGGTGGAGGGAAGGGAAGTTAAATTCCTGTGTGACTCAGGAGCGTCACGGACCCTGATACACCCCTCCAAGTTACCAGAACATTCTGAATCACCTGATTATATACTAGTGAAAGCTGCGAATGGACAGCTATACAGGGAACCACTTTCCCATGATATAGCAATAACTGACCCTGTTTCAGGTATGACCCAAAGAAGTAAGATTGTTGTTTCTGCAAAGTGTCCAGTGAACCTATTGGGTAGGGACCTTATGCAGATATTTGGCATAGCAGTAGTTCCAACTGTACAGGGTATGGAGGCACAGAGACAAATGGATACCTTTGTAGTGCGATCGGAGGGTGAAACTTTTTACTGGTACAGCCAGGACCTAGTTACGACTGGTCCAGGGGCAGTAACCGAGGAACTGATGAACGTAGCCATCAGTAAAGCCCTCCCTCGACACTGATCAACAGCATTTGTTACACTGTACTCTATACTACTGTAATACACCAGGACCTGATAGAGAGTATGAGCAAGAATTGTTCAGAAATTGTGCAACTAGATTAGTATTGCGTACTTTGTATTGGGATACTGAGGGGAACAGTGTAGTTAGCTGTTCATTACCTCAAGAATTCCTTGCACTGTATAGATCAAATCGATTGCCACATGTCAGCTTGACAAAGAATAAAAACGTAAAATGGACAGACTTAGGAGAAAAGGTAACGAGGTGGGAGAAACAGACTGACTTGGAATTGTCAGAACAGGGAATACAGAAACAAAAGTTGAATTGGTTGACACAGACACATCCAGCTGTACACTTGCAATCTAGCGAGGACAGCTGATTAGCATTTTTATTAGAAGAAGAAGTGAAAGCCTTATGTGAGATACCAATGACTCTTTGTTCAACAGGCAAGTCAGATGTAGGACTTATTCGAACAGCAGGACCAGTTACAATTACCCCAAAGTCAGCATTTAGGCCACAGAAAAGACAATACCCTTTGAGAAAAGATGCAGAAATAGGGATCAAGCCTATAATAGCAGCATTACTCAAGGAAGGAGTACTGGTCGAATCTCCTGATTCACCATGTAATACATCCCTATTTCCTGTTAAGAAAGCAAACGGGGAATGGCGGATGGTTCAAGATTTACAAGCTGTAAACAATGCAGTGATACCCAGAGCACCCACGGTGCCAGATCCACATACTTTGTTAAATGACCTAAAACCACAACAAAAGTATTTCTCTATGGCAGATATCAGCAATGCTTTCTTTTCTATACCTATACATCCTGATAGTCAATACTGGTTTGCATTTACATTTCAGGGGAAAAGGTATACCTATACTCGACTACCACAGGGATATTGTGAGAGCCCAACCATATTTGCACAAGAAATGGCTAGCAACCTGGCAGGGTTTACCCCACCAGGAGGTAGTCAAATTCTACTTTACGTAGATGATATCTTGCTAGCAGCCCCCACCCAGCAGCAATGTAGGGAAGATACTGTAGTGCTATTGAAATTCTTAGCAACACAAGGACACAAAGTGAACAAAAGTAAGTTACAACTTTGGAAAAAGCAAGTTAGATACCTAGGATATGTGATATCCAATGAAGGTAGGATATTAGACAAAGATAGAAAGAAAGCAATTCTACAAGCACCCAAACCAGCAACCAAGAAGGAAATGATGTCCTTCTTGGGGACAACTAATTTTTGTCGGAGTTGGATACCAAATTATGCTTTGGAATCTGCTCCACTGACTGATTTAATATATAAAATGCCAATGGCAGCACAAGATTTGTTACAATGGACAACCGAAGCAGAAACGGCTTTCTGCAGGTTGAAGCAGTTAATAGCTTCTTCATTAGTTTTAGGACTCCCAAATTATCACAAATGGTTCTTTCAGACCATAGATTGTAAACAAGGATATATGACGTCAGTACTGATGCAACAACATGGGGATAAGCAATGCCCCATAGCTTATTATTCATCACAGTTAGACCCAGTGACATGATCTTTGCCTCACTGTGTACAAGCAGTAGTTGCAGCTGCAATGGCAGTACAGGCCTCGGCCTCAGTGGTGTTATTCCACTCTCTCACATTGAGAGTGCCTCATGCAGTCACAATAATTTTACTGCAAGAAAAAGTAGCATATCTCTCCCCTGCTAGACATCTTTTCATGTATGACTATACTGCTGAGCCAACCTCAAATGACAATTGAACGATGTACAACATTAAATCCATCAACATTACTCCCAACTCCTGCAGATGGCACACCGCACAGCTGCCTGCAGGAAATTGAACAGTTAGCCTTGCCTAGACAAGATCTCACAGATATGCTCTTGGATGATGCCGAGGTGACATATTACGTGGACGGCTCATGCAGAAGGGGCCCTACAGGGAAGAATCTAGTGGGGTATGCAGTAGTTACAGACACTGAAATTTTAGAAGCCCAACCCTTACCACATAACTTATCTGCACAAGCAGCAGAATTGGTAGCTTTGACACGAGCATGTACTTTAGCAAAAGACAAATGTGTAAACATATATACTGATAGTCAGTATGCTTTCTCTACAGTACATGTATTTGCGCAACAATGGAAAAATAGGGGAATGATAACATCTAGTGGAAAACCAATCAATCATGCGCAATTTATTTTGGAATTATTAGAATCTATCCAGTTACCTACTAAAGTAGCTATTTGCAAATGTGTAGCTCATACAAAGCAACAGGACAGGATTTCAAAAGGAAATGCGAGAGCTGATACAGCTGCAAAGCAAGCAGCCTCAGACTCAGAAACTTTACTTTTGAATGAAGAGTTACAACCCTCTGAGATTTTAGATCTAGATATGTTAAAAACAATGCAGATGCTTACTACAAAAGCAGAAAAACAAAAACGGGAAAAACAAGGCGCAATTCTTGAAAACGGACTGTACATTTCCAAAGAGAGAAAACCGATATTGCCGTCTAATTTATTTAGATATGCAGCTTTGTTGAGCCATGGGCAGTGCCATGTCTCAACAGGGGGGATGGTACAGTTAGTAAACCGAATATTCCAAACATACAGATTCACAAACTACACAAAAAATTTTGTGCAGCTTGTCATACTTGTAACAAGCACCATGCACAAGGGGCATTTAAACCCAAGCAAGGAAGCTTTCCTATACCACCGTATCCGTTCCATACTATTTGTATGGATTTAATAGAATTGAATAAGTGTGAAGGGAAAAATATTGTCTAGTCATTGTAGATATGTTTTCTAAATGGGTAGAAGCTTTTCCAACCAAAAATCCAGATGCAGCAACAGTGGCAAAAGCCCTGATAAAAGAAGTAATCCCTAGATTTGGCATACCTGAAAGGATTTATAGTGACAATGGCACACATTTCGTCAATCAGACAATTCAGAAACTTGGAAGATTTTTTGGAATCTCCTTGAAGAACCATTGTGCCTACCACCCACAGTCAGCAGGACTGGTGGAAAGGTACAATGGAACCCTTAAAAATAAACTCAGAAAGTTAGTTAGTGAAACTCAGAAGAATTGGGTGTACTGTTTGCCTTTAGCGCTGCTTAGTATGAGAACGGTTCCAAATGTAAAGGGTTTGACTCCTTCGAAATGGTTTTTGGGAGAGCATATTATGTGCCTCAGTGGAAAGATCTCATGCCTGCAGAGCAAGAGGCTGACAGTTCATTAGCTAGTTATATGAAGAAACTGTTAACAAATAAATCTGTTTTGCAGTTTAACTCTTTTTCAGATAAGGAACAGACCAGACCGGTGGAAGCAGTTTTGGTCCCGGGAACGTGGGTGTGGCTAAAAGTGATGAAGAGGAAGAATTGGGCGAGTCCAAAGTGGGAAGGACCGTACCAGGTACTGTTGGCGATGCCTACTGCAGTCAGAGTGGCTGAGAGGACATCCTGGGTCCATTTGACACACTGCAAACCGGTAAAGAATTTTCAACTTGATAAAAACCTTGTGACTGATATACAAGGGCGAAATGGCCAAGAACAAAGCGAATAGAAATATAGATCAACCCCAGAGATGTTGCATAATCATTTTGTTGAGTATACATTTATTGACTATAATTGTGACAATTTTCCTCTTGTTGTGGTTTATCCTACACTCAACCACACAAGTGAAAGTGGGAAGGCGTGACGAAACATCCATAGACTGGCATCCAAATTGTAACACATACCTAGCCATGAAGCGTGTATATGCAGAGACTATGAACATTTCAAATTGCTGGGTCTGTACAGCTATACCAACAGCATATGGAGGACTGATAATGTCCGCTGTCCCTCTGGGAATAAATGAGACTTGGGAGAATTTACTTTTCGATACAGGTACTGTGAGATCACAGGACAAAATAGCTTTATTTTTACCTGTCACACAAAAGGGAATTGTATGTTTCTATAAAAATGACACTCTCCAGGTGGGCTGGAGCAATTGTAATATAACAATATCTTATCGGTGTTATATTAAGACTAGTAATGGCAATACTCTTTGCAATACTAATTATGACTCATATTTGAACTCACTGAAAACAACCATGAATGAAATTCGCAAGAATCCTGTTTTATTTAAACAATTGTCAGTTATAGACCAGAAAATGTTTCATGCAGGGTTAATGCGTATTAGTACTAAAGTAGAAAATTGTTATTTTATTTGTGGTAAAAAGGCATATAAATAGCTACCTGAGAATTGGTCCGGCAGTTGTTTTTTGGGTTATCTGGTTCCAGCTATAAGACATACTGCAGAATTACCTTTGGGTAAGATACGAAACGTGAGAGAAGCAGCCCGAAAACCTGAAGGTCCAGTCGAGAAACCTGTAAATCCAGTAGGACGGATCGAAACTGGCTGGAAAGACCATAATAACGTAAAGGACAAAAGCAAATTGACTCATATGGACTTGAGTGACAGTGTTATATCTTGGGCAGGAATATTCCCAGCATATGGAACAGTCAAATCAATCTGGGAGTTGAGGAAACTGTCGAAACTTCTCGAAGTAATGAGTAATGCAACTTTCTCTGCCCTAGAACTGGTGACTGATGAACTGAATGCAATGAGAACTGTTGTGCTACAAAATCGAATGGCTCTTGACTTCACCCTAGCGGCGAGAGGTGGTACGTGCGTGCTTATCAAAGAAGAATGCTGTGCATACATACCGTACAATAGGCATGAAATTAACAATCACCTAGAGGTAATTCAGCAAGTATCAGTCATGACTGAACCAGGCCCAAACCCACTGATGGACTTTTTCCAGAATCTATTTGGGGGGTGGGGTTCCATCCTAATGAATATTCTGATTGCTATTTGTGTGGGTATACTCCTAATAGGAGCATGTGTTTGTTGTGGAATTCCCTGCATGAAAAGGTTAATCAAAGATTTTATTGATGTATCTGTTACAGAAACTTTGTACCAAGATATTGAGATTGAGAAATTAATCTCAGATGAAAACTTTTTCTGAAGTATAGATCAAAATGACTCACCTAGCTGAAAATCCTTAATGGAAGAGGTTAGGAGACGAAATAACATTATGCATACTTCAAAATAGAATAAAAAGAATTAATAGGGGGGAAAATGTTAGAAAAATATGCATTTGAATATATGTGAAACACTAGTTTAAAAGCAAAGTAGTATGTAATGCATTTTATTCTATTAATGATACAACAAAAAGGATGAATTCATGTGTAATTGCAAAGTAGTTCTGAAACTGCAGTGTAGCTTGTAGCAAGTTGACCTCTGACCCTGGCAGTTGCTAGCTTAGCAAGTCTTAATGTTTATGCTTCTCACAAGTGATTATCTTCTGGGTCAGGAAATTAAATATGTGAAATAATGAAATCTTCTGCTCTTTCCTGCTGGGATGATTTGGCCTTGTGTATGTGTTACTAAGATAACACGCAGCTGTTGGGAAAGAGTTACTGGAAACAAAGAAGTGTATTAAAAGACTGAATCTGCTATTGTATTCGAAGTGATGTGAAACCTTGAAGAAGTAACTTTACAGAAAGACATTATGTCTGACCAGGTGGATAGCAAGGCCGTATTGTTACCAGAGGAAAACTTTTTTAAAATATACAGCATCAACAATATTTTATGAATAGAGGACTGTAAGCTAAAGTGATGTAGATGCCCTGTGACATACCACGTCAGTAAGGTGGGCACAACTGGAATGCAAAGACTATAAAACTTGTATACTTCCTGTTTCATGTTAGACAAAATTCTGTACTTGTACGTTTTTTGCCTCCTGGTGTACACTAGTAAACTTTTGAACCTGAACCTCCTGTGTATTGATTTCTTAATTTTATTTAACAGTTTGGTCCTTCTTAGCCGGAAATCCCTCAGACAGCTGCAGATCAGAGTCTACCTGTGGTCGAATACTGCAGGAGAAGTTACAAACGGTTCTTCTTGGGTGAAAAGACCTCTGACTGAATTGTCGTTTAAAGAGGCTGGCCACTTTCTGATCTGTGGCCGAAGAGCGGATCCTGGACGGCTCAATACCGGAGGCTCAGGTAGGAAGATTTTGCCTTTTTTCTGTTTTAGATCAGGGACTAGGTTACAGTATATATTGTTGTCAAGATTTGTTATGCAGATCAGGGACAAAAGGAATTACTGTATGTTTGGTCATAGATCAGGGTAACAGAATAAGATAGGTAGTTATTCTAGATAAACTGTGAAAAGGAACTGAAATCTTGATATCACGTGATAAGAAGGGTTACGTAACATTTTTAACATGGGAAACCAGTGCACTAAAACATCGCGAGATCCGCCCCTAACCGAAGACGCAAAATATATGCAATCACAACGTTCTGATAATGTTAGGTATTATGCAAAATGGGTTAACAAATATGAATTCGATAGCAAGTTAGATAAAACTTCACTGGTTAAACTCCTTAAGCAACTGAAATCTGATGCGGGAGGTCAGGCAAAAAAGCAACGCCAATTAGGCATTCCTGAGGCACACAGGTGGATTGAGGAAGCAAACCGTAGGGAACAGAAGACTAAGAATTCAAAAACATTATTTTTAGACAAAGAAGATAATAACATAGTAATAGCAACAGCTCCTCCTCCCTTGCCCCCACCGTTGCCTTTTTCAGGATATGAAGTGAGTGGACAGGCTGGTCCGCCTCCGCGTTATCCTGAAGTCTCAGCGAGACCACAACCATTTGTTAGAGATCCTATTGAAACTAGGTCCCGAGCACGTAAAATACATGGGGACGCAGAATCATATCAAATAGAGAGAAACCTACAGGATGAGAGTGAGGAAGAAATATGCCCACTTATAGAAGTCCCAAATCCTCAGGCAGGACAAGCAGGGCAGGACCCAACACTCTTAGTATACAGACCATGGACACCGGAGGATATCCGGAAAGCTACTGAGGGAATTCCCCATCCGAAAGTTAATTTTACGAAATTTTTAGATGATTTGCAAGGCATGAGGTTGAGTTACCACTTGAATGGGGAAGAAGTAGAAAAGTAGTAAGACAAATTATAGGTCCAGATTGGCACATGATTTGTGGCACCTGGAATCCTCGTAATGCAGAGCTTAAACCACTCCCACATAGTGACGCAGAATTAGACAATAGAGTGAAAGGTCTTACAGACCGAATCTCTGAGAAATGGAAACCTAGAGCAGACTGGTCTTGCATTAACCAATGCATACAACAGGAAAATGAGACAATAGATGGGTACTATGCTAGATTATTGGAATGTTTTAATAATCATAGCGGTATGACAGTTCCTGAAAATCAAGTGAATGATTCCCCGTATGAACAGCAGTTGAAAAATGCATTTTTAAAAGGTTGCATTGCACCTATCAGTAGCTTCATTAAGCACATGATAGACCATCGAACAGGTAGGCTACAAGCCTTACTTGAATATGCTAGACATGCTGAAAGACATTTCAATAGCAAAAAGAAAAAGAAGGCGCAAGTCTTCACTGCTGAAGATGGAGCTGAAGTGTTTGTGTTACAGTCAGGTAAAAAGGGAAAGAAAAATGCCCAGGGAAATAAACAGTCTGACAAATGGTCAGAAGATTTTGAGGAAAGGAAAAGAGAGGTGAATGCTTTAAGTGTGGAAAGAAGGGACATCTAGCAAGGGATTGTAAACAAAACAAAAAGGTAATCACAGAAGACAAGGGAGATGAGGACTGACTATATGATAGTGAAGATACATCATGCAGAGATCAGAAATCATCAGGAGAAGTTAATAAACAGAAAACAAATGTAAATGTGATAGAAGGAATAGAGGAAGTGCAAGTAGATATGGAGGATGAAGAAAGTGAAATTTTGGATTTAGCATTATTGAGCCTAGAGCTCTACTTAGCAGATCTGAAACCGAAGTTACACTTCTGGTGGAGGGAAGGGAAGTTAAATTCCTGTGTGACTCAGGAGCCGCCACGGACCCTGATACACCCCTCCAAGTTACCAGAACATTCTGAATCACCTGATTATATACTAGTGAAAGCTGCGAATGGACAGCTATACAGGGAACCACTTTCCCATGATATAGCAATAACTGACCCTGTTTCAGGTATGACCCAAAGAAGTAAGATTGTTGTTTCTGCAAAGTGTCCAGTGAACCTATTGGGTAGGGACCTTATGCAGATATTTGGCATAGCAGTAGTTCCAACTGTACAGGGTATGGAGGCACAGAGACAAATGGATACCTTTGTAGTGCGATCGGAGGGTGAAACATTTTACTGGTACAGCCAGGACCTAGTTACGACTGGTCCAGGGGCAGTAACCGAGGAACTGATGAACGTAGCCATCAGTAAAGCCCCCTCCCTCGACACTGATCAACAGCATTTGTTACACTGTACTCTATACTACTGTAATACACCAGGACCTGATAGAGAGTATGAGCAAGAATTGTTCAGAAATTGTGCAACTAGATTAGTATTGCGTACTTTGTATTGGGATACTGAGGGGAACAGTGTAGTTAGCTGTTCATTACCTCAAGAATTCCTTGCACTGTATAGATCAAATCGATTGCCACATGTCAGCTTGACAAAGAATAAAAACGTAAAATGGACAGACTTAGGAGAAAAGGTAACGAGGTGGGAGAAACAGACTGACTTGGAATTGTCAGAACAGGGAATACAGAAACAAAAGTTGAATTGGTTGACACAGACACATCCAGCTGTACACTTGCAATCTAGCGAGGACAGCTGATTAGCATTTTTATTAGAAGAAGAAGTGAAAGCCTTATGTGAGATACCAATGACTCTTTGTTCAACAGGCAAGTCAGATGTAGGACTTATTCAACAGCAGGACCAGTTACAATTACCCCAAAGTCAGCATTTAGGCCACAGAAAAGACAATACCCTTTGAGAAAAGATGCAGAAATAGGGATCAAGCCTATAATAGCAGCATTACTCAAGGAAGGAGTACTGGTCGAATCTCCTGATTCACCATGTAATACATCCCTATTTCCTGTTAAGAAAGCAAACGGGGAATGGCGGATGGTTCAAGATTTACAAGCTGTAAACAATGCAGTGATACCCAGAGCACCCACGGTGCCAGATCCACATACTTTGTTAAATGACCTAAAACCACAACAAAAGTATTTCTCTATGGCAGATATCAGCAATGCTTTCTTTTCTATACCTATACATCCTGATAGTCAATACTGGTTTGCATTTACATTTCAGGGAAAAGGTATACCTATACTCGACTACCACAGGGATATTGTGAGAGCCCAACCATATTTGCACAAGAAATGGCTAGCAACCTGGCAGGGTTTACCCCACCAGGAGGTAGTCAAATTCTACTTTACGAGATGATATCTTGCTAGCAGCCCCCACCCAGCAGCAATGTAGGGAAGATACTGTAGTGCTATTGAAATTCTTAGCAACACAAGGACACAAAGTGAACAAAAGTAAGTTACAACTTTGGAAAAAGCAAATTAGATACCTAGGATATGTGATATCCAATGAAGGTAGGATATTAGACAAAGATAGAAAGAAAGCAATTCTACAAGCACCCAAACCAGCAACCAAGAAGGAAATGATGTCCTTCTTGGGGACAACTAATTTTTGTCGGAGTTGGATACCAAATTATGCTTTGGAATCTGCTCCACTGACTGATTTAATATATAAAATGCCAATGGCAGCACAAGATTTGTTACAATGGACAACGAAGCAGAAACGGCTTTCTGCAGGTTGAAGCAGTTAATAGCTTCTTCATTAGTTTTAGGACTCCCAAATTATCACAAATGGTTCTTTCAGACCATAGATTGTAAACAAGGATATATGACGTCAGTACTGATGCAACAACATGGGGATAAGCAATGCCCCATAGCTTATTATTCATCACAGTTAGACCCAGTGGCATGATCTTTGCCTCACTGTGTACAAGCAGTAGTTGCAGCTGCAATGGCAGTACAGGCCTCGGCCTCAGTGGTGTTATTCCACTCTCTCACATTGAGAGTGCCTCATGCAGTCACAATAATTTTACTGCAAGAAAAAGTAGCATATCTCTCCCCTGCTAGACATCTTTTCATGTATGACTATACTGCTGAGCCAACCTCAAATGACAATTGAACGATGTACAACATTAAATCCATCAACATTACTCCCAACTCCTGCAGATGGCACACCGCACAGCTGCCTGCAGGAAATTGAACAGTTAGCCTTGCCTAGACAAGATCTCACAGATATGCTCTTGGATGATGCCGAGGTGACATATTACGTGGACGGCTCATGCAGAAGGGGCCCTACAGGGAAGAATCTAGTGGGGTATGCAGTAGTTACAGACACTGAAATTTTAGAAGCCCAACCCTTACCACATAACTTATCTGCACAAGCAGCAGAATTGGTAGCTTTGACACGAGCATGTACTTTAGCAAAAGACAAATGTGTAAACATATATACTGATAGTCAGTATGCTTTCTCTACAGTACATGTATTTGCGCAACAATGGAAAAATAGGGGAATGATAACATCTAGTGGAAAACCAATCAATCATGCGCAATTTATTTTGGAATTATTAGAATCTATCCAGTTACCTACTAAAGTAGCTATTTGCAAATGTGTAGCTCATACAAAGCAACAGGACAGGATTTCAAAAGGAAATGCGAGAGCTGATACAGCTGCAAAGCAAGCAGCCTCAGACTCAGAAACTTTACTTTTGAATGAAGAGTTACAACCCTCTGAGATTTTAGATCTAGATATGTTAAAAACAATGCAGATGCTTACTACAAAAGCAGAAAACAAAACGGGAAAAACAAGGCAATTCTTGAAAACGGACTGTACATTTCCAAAGAGAGAAAACCGATATTGCCGTCTAATTTATTTAGATATGCAGCTTTGTTGAGCCATGGGCAGTGCCATGTCTCAACAGGGGGGATGGTACAGTTAGTAAACCGAATATTCCAAACATACGGATTCACAAACTACACAAAAAATTTTGTGCAGCTTGTCATACTTGTAACAAGCACCATGCACAAGGGGCATTTAAACCCAAGCAAGGAAGCTTTCCTATACCACCGTATCCGTTCCATACTATTTGTATGGATTTAATAGAATTGAATAAGTGTGAAGGGAAAAAATATTGTCTAGTCATTGTAGATATGTTTTCTAAATGGGTAGAAGCTTTTCCAACCAAAAATCCAGATGCAGCAACAGTGGCAAAAGCCCTGATAAAAGAAGTAATCCCTAGATTTGGCATACCTGAAAGGATTTATAGTGACAATGGCACACATTTCGTCAATCAGACAATTCAGAAACTTGGAAGATTTTTTGGAATCTCCTTGAAGAACCATTGTGCCTACCACCCACAGTCAGCAGGACTGGTGGAAAGGTACAATGGAACCCTTAAAAATAAACTCAGAAAGTTAGTTAGTGAAACTCAGAAGAATTGGGTGTACTGTTTGCCTTTAGCGCTGCTTAGTATGAGAACGGTTCCAAATGTAAAGGGTTTGACTCCCTTCGAAATGGTTTTTGGGAGAGCATATTATGTGCCTCAGTGGAAAGATCTCATGCCTGCAGAGCAAGAGGCTGACAGTTCATTAGCTAGTTATATGAAGAAACTGTTAACAAATAAATCTGTTTTGCAGTTTAACTCTTTTTCAGATAAGGAACAGACCAGACCGGTGGAAGCAGTTTTGGTCCCGGGAACGTGGGTGTGGCTAAAAGTGATGAAGAGGAAGAATTGGGCGAGTCCAAAGTGGGAAGGACCGTACCAGGTACTGTTGGCGATGCCTACTGCAGTCAGAGTGGCTGAAAGGACATCCTGGGTCCATTTGACACACTGCAAACCGGTAAAGAATTTTCAACTTGATAAAACCTTGTGACTGATATACAAGGCGAAATGGCCAAGAACAAAGCGAATAGAAATATAGATCAACCCCAGAGATGTTGCATAATCATTTTGTTGAGTATACATTTATTGACTATAATTGTGACAATTTTCCTCTTGTTGTGGTTTATCCTACACTCAACCACACAAGTGAAAGTGGGAAGGCGTGATCGAAACATCCATAGACTGGCATCCAAATTGTAACACATACCTAGCCATGAAGCGTGTATATGCAGAGACTATGAACATTTCAAATTGCTGGGTCTGTACAGCTATACCAACAGCATATGGAGGACTGATAATGTCCGCTGTCCCTCTGGGAATAAATGAGACTTGGGAGAATTTACTTTTCGATACAGGTACTGTGAGATCACAGGACAAAATAGCTTTATTTTTACCTGTCACACAAAAGGGAATTGTATGTTTCTATAAAAATGACACTCTCCAGGTGGGCTGGAGCAATTGTAATATAACAATATCTTATCGGTGTTATATTAAGACTAGTAATGGCAATACTCTTTGCAATACTAATTATGACTCATATTTGAACTCACTGAAAACAACCATGAATGAAATTGCAAGAATCCTGTTTTATTTAAACAATTGTCAGTTATAGACCAGAAAATGTTTCATGCAGGGTTAATGCGTATTAGTACTAAAGTAGAAAATTGTTATTTTATTTGTGGTAAAATGGCATATAAATAGCTACCTGAGAATTGGTCCGGCAGTTGTTTTTTGGGTTATCTGGTTCCAGCTATAAGACATACTGCAGAATTACCTTTGGGTAAGATACGAAACGTGAGAGAAGAAGCCGAAAACCTGAAGGTCCAGTCGAGAAACCTGTAAATCCAGTAGGACGGATCGAAACTGGCTGGAAAGACCATAATAACGTAAAGGACAAAAGCAAATTGACTCATATGGACTTGAGTGACAGTGTTATATCTTGGGCAGGAATATTCCCAGCATATGGAACAGTCAAATCAATCTGGGAGTTGAGGAAACTGTCGAAACTTCTCGAAGTAATGAGTAATGCAACTTTCTCTGCCCTAGAACTGGTGACTGATGAACTGAATGCAATGAGAACTGTTGTGCTACAAAATCGAATGGCTCTTGACTTCACCCTAGCGGCGAGAGGTGGTACGTGCGTGCTTATCAAAGAAGAATGCTGTGCATACATACCGTACAATAGGCATGAAATTAACAATCACCTAGAGGTAATTCAGCAAGTATCAGTCATGACTGAACCAGGCCCAAACCCACTGATGGACTTTTTCCAGAATCTATTTGGGGGGTGGGGTTCCATCCTAATGAATATTCTGATTGCTATTTGTGTGGGTATACTCCTAATAGGAGCATGTGTTTGTTGTGGAATTCCCTGCATGAAAAGGTTAATCAAAGATTTTATTGATGTATCTGTTACAGAAACTTTGTACCAAGATATTGAGATTGAGAAATTAATCTCAGATGAAAACTTTTTCTGAAGTATAGATCAAAATGACTCACCTAGCTGAAAATCCTTAATGGAAGAGGTTAGGAGACGAAATAACATTATGCATACTTCAAAATAGAATAAAAAGAATTAATAGGGGGGAAAATGTTAGAAAAATATGCATTTGAATATATGTGAAACACTAGTTTAAAAGCAAAGTAGTATGTAATGCATTTTATTCTATTAATGATACAACAAAAAGGATGAATTCATGTGTAATTGCAAAGTAGTTCTGAAACTGCAGTGTAGCTTGTAGCAAGTTGACCTCTGACCCTGGCAGTTGCTAGCTTAGCAAGTCTTAATGTTTATGCTTCTCACAAGTGATTATCTTCTGGGTCAGGAAATTAAATATGTGAAATAATGAAATCTTCTGCTCTTTCCTGCTGGGATGATTTGGCCTTGTGTATGTGTTACTAAGATAACACGCAGCTGTTGGGAAAGAGTTACTGGAAACAAAGAAGTGTATTAAAAGACTGAATCTGCTATTGTATTCGAAGTGATGTGAAACCTTGAAGAAGTAACTTTACAGAAAGACATTATGTCTGATCAGGTGGATAGCAAGGCCAAAAATTTTTTGTTTTTTTAAAGGGGGAAAAAAACCCCCTTTTAAAAAAAAAACA